>NW_007258429.1:253852-299653 GCF_000164805.1 Carlito syrichta
TTGAGAGAGAGAGAGATTGAGAGAGAGAGAGAGAGAGAGAGAGAGAGAGAGAGAGGGAAAGAGGGAGAGAAATAGACTATGACAGGGCCTGCTAGCATTACATCAAGTGGCAGAAGAGGATACATCTTGGTGCAAATACTTATTGAAATTCTGAGGGTTAATGTCAATTACATTGCCGGGAAGTTTGATTTTGTAACACAACGGAGACATTACTCTTGGGTCCCAAACGATCACTATTAGAATTTTACTTCTTTACAAGTTTACAACATGCTTCTATATTCCATCCTCTAATTTGAATCCCACAACAGGCTTAAATGGTAGGAAGGTTGTGGATTTCCATTTTATAGCTCTTGTTCTTCCATAAACATGAGGCTCAGCTATTGTACACTGGTTTCCTTTCTAGCCTGGAAGTCCTCTTTTCTTTTCCTTCATTTAGTATCAAGTTAACAGTCGCTGATCCTCCAGAACACATTCTGTTAGAACGTCTTTCCTGTCCCATGAAGCTCTATTATGCCCTGCTTCTGTTGTCATCGCTCCTTGATATTCCTTCTGTGAGAGGACTCACCACATGCTACCCAATTTGTCTGTCTATCTGTTGCAGGAGACAATTGGTGTTCTGCCTCATTTTCTTACAGCTCTTTACCATTCCTATACAAAATTCATTAGGATTCCTTCTATCTCCTGGAAGAAGGTCCTGTAGCTGTGGAGTCACTTTGCTCTCAGAGGTTCTAATCTTTGCTCTCAGAGATTTCTCTGGAAATCTTGGGAGTTTGCTCCGTATGCCAGTGACTCTTAGCCAATGCATGATTCATGTGGGATATGAAAGCCCCACTCTCTTGTCTCCAGCTGGGACAGATTCTGTGGCAGAATTTACACTCCAGTTCCTTTGTTGTGTCAAGCTGAAACCAACCTCTTAAAATCTCACCCTTGCATAACTTCCTCCCTTTCCTCTCCCGCTCTCTTCCTCTATTGTCAGTTTCTCCTAATGGCACTTCTTTAAAAAAATCACTTGCATGTGACTCCTCATCTCAAACTCTAGTTCTAGAGAACCAGACTTAAGATACAATTCTTTTGCCTTTAATAAAGGGCAAGCTTATTACAGGATGGACTATTCTTAATCTTGGTAACTCTAGCCCAAAGAATGGAGCCTGAGACATAGTAGTCATTAACAAAATCATTATTGCTTGAATGAGTTCCTGGCACAATAATTTTACTGAAAATGTAAGTATGAATTAGATAAAATCCCACTCCACAAGGCATTCATAATATAATGAGTTTGACCTCCTTTGGAGATTCCTATTCACCTCTCTGACCTCTTGGTCCTTTTCTAGCTACACTCACTTCCTCAGCCATCCCATGGGGTAATTTAATTACCATTTATATAATGATGACTTCTAAGTTAGTATTTATAGTTTCAGGTCTCTCCCCTGAATCCCAGAGTTCTAGTCACCGACTGCCTGCTCTCCATCTCCAACATAACATATCCAAAATGAACTCCTAGTCTGCCCTCCAAATCAAAACTCCAAGTCTTTTCCATCTTGATTACTAGCAACCCCATCCTTCCAGTCATTTAGAGCAAATATTTTGCAGTCCACCTTAATACAGAAAATGTCAAAAAAAACCATAAAATCATATTATTGATCTTGGTTTCACAAAAAATATACTAGATCTGTGATGGACTTTAAAATATGTTGTATAACTTGAGAAGCAGTAAAATAGTCACTTACTCAATTTTCATGTTTGTCAGGGATCCCCAAGACCCACCACACCTAGCTAGGTTCAATGATTCACAGAGAACTTAGGTGACTCATTATATAGTGTCCAAATTATGAAGGTTTGACTTACTATTTTTTGACTTAATTTTTCAACTTGATGATGATGTGAAAGCAATACACATTCAGTAGAAACCATACATCAAATTTTAAATGTTGATTTTTGCAATAAATTCCATGAGATGTTCCATATTTTATTATAAAATAGACTTTGTATTAGGTTATTTCACCCTTTTGTAGGCTATTGTAGGTGTCCTGAGTATGCTTAAAGTAGGCTAGGCTAAGCTATGATGTTCAGTAGGCTAAGTGTATTAATTGCACATTTTTCAATTTACAATGAATTTGATATAAGCACACTGTAAGTCAAGGAGCATCAGAATAGTCACACTCATGACTATGACATATTTCAATAAAAGAAGACAAAGCAAAATTAGCAAAAGGAAACTGTTAATGGGGCAAAATTTGGAAGAAAGAAGGTACAAGTTCACAAGATTCTCTCCCCATGGAGTCATATAGGATGCATTTAGTATTGACTTATGACAAGTCTAGTGAAATGATGTCTACCAAGGAAGTTCATTAGAGACTCACTGCCCAAAATTTTTACTGGGGGTTGTCATGCAGTCACTGTCTGCCTAGCATATATCAAAACTCTAGTCTCCCAAAAGTAAAGCAAGCATTCAGCATAAATAAATGCTTGCAAAAACAATTTAGGCACAGTGAGTCACTCTTATCAGAGATCCAAATTCCCAGATGTCAGCCAAAGGCCAGTTTTCCAAAAAGGCTTATTAAAGAATAGTATTTTCAAACCAGCTAGATTAATTTTTTTTGCACACATGTAAACCATGAAATCAGAAGTGTAATGTAGGTATTCTGAAGAAGCTCCTTAGTAGAAAAGGAAATGGGTTCACTGATATTTTTAGTTTTTCTTTCTTGTTGCCCCAAATTAAAATGTAATAACTGGGGCCCTAGGATCCAATTTAGATTATGGACCAAATTCAAGGTAGGAGTCATATGCTGATGACATCATGAAGCCACTATACCATCTCAATACTCTATTAGTAGACTTCTTTTCTGTGAAACAGAACTGATGCCTACTGCGTTTTAACTACTATTATTTCTGAGTTTAGTAATTAGCAATTTGTCATAAAAAGAAATTTTTAATTAAATAAAATATAAGAAATATATTTTTAAAAATTTTAAGACCATGTATATAAAAGATCTCTGTTTTTCAAAATAATGAAAGTAATACTCTTGGAGAAACAATCAAAAGAACCTTAAAAAAAAAAAAAAAAAAAAAAGGAAACTGCATACATTAGAAATGCTATATTTTAAAAACTCTTTAAAAAGTAGAGTAGCAAGCTGGGCTCGGTGGCCCAGCCTGTAATCCCGCGCCTTTGGGAGGCTGAGGTGAGTGGATAGCCTGAGCCCGTGGGTTCGAGACCCGCCTGGGCAACTTGGCGAGACCTTATCTCTACAATAAATCAAAAATTCAGCCGGGCGTGGTAGCGCATGCCTGTAATTCCGGCTACTCGGAAGGCTGAGACAGAAGGATAGCTGGAGCCCAGCGGGTCGAGGCTGCAGTGGCCGGGAGCGGCCACTGCACTCCAGTCTGGGCAACAGAGTGAGACTCCAACTCAAAAAAAAAAAAAAGTAGAGTAGCAGTTCATGAGAGAAAGAACAAACTACTGGTTTAAGAAACCAAATTATTAAACTGAGTCTTTAACAGCCTAAAATAGAATATTACTACTTAGCTGTCAATGTGTCATTTTTAGGGAAAGATGACATACAGTGTATTCCAAGCAAATTCTGTTGCGATGTGAGTGAATAAATACAGAAGGATATTCAAGTTGACTGTAATGTTTTTCCCAGAACTTTAAAAGATTTCCCTGATCTAAATTTAGCACTTTTAAGCTTACTAATCGATATTGATTTGCCACAAATCTTACAGATTAAAGATATTTTAAGTGTTGCTACTGAATAGCATTTCCATCTTTTCCTTATGAGTTTTTTATGGCAATGTTTTCATCATCATTCTCACTCTTGTTGAAAGTGAGGCAGTAATTTCTGTGATGATTTTTATAGAGAATATCATCTAAATTAACAGCCTTGCAGAGCTGCAGACATTAGAAATGTAATAATAAATAAATTGTTCTATTCCACTCACTCCAAGACAGTAATCTACTAAATCATATGTACATGTATTCATAAGGTAACCAAACAACTTCCTGCCATTTAAGGTGTTTCTTAAAAAGACCAGCACAATTCCAGAAAAAAAAAAAAGTTATGTCTTTGAAGCATACAGGCTTGACAGAGATGTTTTTAATTATAGTATTCAAGTATTTTTCTAGCATGTAAATTTAGGCAGACTGTGCCAAATAAATAATATAGTATAATTCTGTTTTCCGGCTTTCCAGTAATTCATGCAAAATCTCCCCTCAAATAGTTACATTAAATGGATTTAAGAAAAATTATAGAGAATCATCTGCTCTTCTGCCTGTTTCTGAGCACCTGAAACTGGAAAGAGAAAATTAACATTGGCCAGGTGTGGTGGTCCCATCTATAATCCCAGCACTTTGGGAGACCAAGGTAAGAGGATTATCTGAGCCCACGAGTTTAAGATCAGCCTGGGCAACTTGGTGAGACCTTATATCTGAAGTAAATCAAGAAAAATGAGCCTAGTGTGATGGCACATGCCTGTAGTTCTAGCTACTTGGAAGGCTGAGGTGGAAGGATAGCCTGAGCACAGCAGCTCAAGGCTGCAGTGGCTATGAGCATGCCACTGCACTCCAGCCTGGGCGACATAGTGAGACATCTACTCAAAAAAAAAAAAAGAAAGAAAGAAAAAAAGAAACATCTCCAATTCCTATGGATATATTTCTAATTTTATGGGAAAAATTTACCTCACCCTTTGCCATCAGGATATTTGAACAACTTTTAGAAAAAAAATAAGAGCAAAATATTGTGCACTATGGTGAGAAAGAGGAGAGAAAGTTTTTTAACATTTTAATGGCAGAGACCCATTTACAAATAAAAAATTATAGTTCCTAACAGTTATTTCAACAACTTGACTTGAAATATTGGGATACATTTGAATTAAGCTGAATGGATGTTTAATTTCTATTCAACATGTTTTTCATGGAAGGTTTGTAATGCTGGTTAAATATGTGATAGACACAGATAGACATGTAATTTTGGTAAATAATAATAAATCTGATTGACAGTAAAAAAAAAAAAATAAGAGCAAGAAAACAATACATTTTATGGCACCTTGCAACACTTGGAGGTAAAAATGACCTTCATATATAACTGTCAGCTTACAACCTAAACTCTATTTCATATCCAGGTGATTGAAAGCCATCAACAAGAAGATATGAAAACCTAAAGTGAGCAATAAGAAGTAATATACATGAAAGAGAATCATTTTAAATGTTCATGTAAGTGACCCAGTTTTAGGACCCATGAATCAGAGAGCATTAACACTATATCATTCCTGTATACCTTTGAAATATTTCAGCCCACTAGATTAAATGCCAGGGTTAAATTTCACAAAAATTTATGTTTGACTTGTTACAATTTTGAAAAAAGTTTGGAAAGAGAAACTTTTTCAACACTTGGAGGTATAAATGACCTGTGCTAGATTCTCTAGGCACTTTTGAATAATTGTCTTCATAAAAACCTTATCAATAAATACTGTTATTTTCAATTTGCAGATACCAAAACTAAAAGTCAGAAAGGTCAGCTAACATTCCAAGGACCGTGTTTCCAGGATACGAAAAAAACACCTATATGACTATATTACCACTAAAAGTGTCAAATATTTATTTATTAAGAACCTACTCTGGCAAAAGTTTTAATAACACATACAATTTCGTCTTCATGAAAACATAGCAATTAAGTGCTAGATCCCCATTTTACAGATAAGAATACTGATGCTTCAAACAGGAAAAAGGTTTTCCCCAAGATCCCACCCGTATTACGTGAACGAGCAAGGATGGGAGTCCCACTCCCTCTGAATCCACATGAAGAATGAAACACAAAGTTATCCTAAGTAGCATTGCATGGGATTCTTGAAACTGATTGTTCTTGGGACAGGACAAAGAAATAAGAAAAGACACTTGAACCTGTATGCTGTGAAAAGAAAGGAGAAGATAGGGATTTAAAAGAGAAATGTCTTAGCCGGGCGTGGTAGCGCGCGCCTGCAGTTCCAGCTACTCGGAAGGCTGAGGTGGAAGGATCGCCGGGGCCCAGCGGGTCGAGGCTGCGGTGGCCGGGAGCGGCCGCTGCCCTCCAGTCTGGGCGACCGAGTGAGACTCCGACTCAAAAAAATAAAAAATAAATAAATAAATAAACGAGCAATGTCTATCAGAGAATACTTAAAACAGAGTGGTTTCCACAAACAACAGGGAATTGATAAGATACAATCTTTTTTTTTTTTTAGCTTTTAATTTTTTTATTTTAAAGGTAAGTGGTACAATTCAGGGTTAGGTATACAAATATTCATTATGCAGTTACCCTTGTTGCTGAGGTATGTCCCCGTTCCCCAGGCAGATTCCCACTACGGCCAATCCCATATCCCTGCACCATTACCCCGACCGGCCCAGTTTCCTGCTACTGCCAATCCTTTTTTATACTATTACGAAAATTGTTCAACATGTGAGAACATGTGATACTCAGTTCTTTGTTTCTGTGAAAAACCACTCAGTATAATAAACTCTAAGTCCATCCAGGTTGCTGGGAAGTTCATGATTTTGTTCTTTTTTATGACTGCCTAATAACATGGAACCAACCATGCTGCCCAGCAAAAGAGGACTGAATAAGATACAATCTTTAACACATTCGCATTTTCTTTTTTTTTTTTCTTTTCTTTGCTTTTTTTTTTTGAGTTGGAGTCTCACTCGGTCGCCCAGACTGGAGTGCAGTGGCCACTCCCGGCCTCCGCAGCCTCGACCTGCTGGGCTGCGGCGATCCTTCCGTCTCTGCCTTCCGAGTAGCCGGAACTACAGGCGTGCGCGACCACACCCGGCTGATTTTTTTGATTTATTGTAGAGATGAGGTCTCGCCAAGTTGCCCAGGCGGGTCTCGAACCCGCGGGCTCAGGCAATCCACTCACCTCAGCCTCCTAAAGGCACGGGATTACAGGCTGAGCCACCGAGCCCCGCTTTCACATCAGCATTTTCAAGACATAAGTGTTCAGTGGCAAGTTGGAGGTTTTGATTTTGTCTAAATGTGGGAAGAATCAAAAGGGTTATGTATCTACATAGATAGGAAACTCCACCATATGACTGCGCCAACAGATCACAAGATAGCATTCATGGACCCCTCCCCCTTTCTTTCAATGTTTAACTAGAATGCCTTCTTGCAATTCAGAGTCCAGAAAGCTAAGAACTACTTTCCCAGATTTGCTTGCCCTACGGCTGCAGACAGAATTTGGGTTCTATCAATAAGAATTCAAAACCAAATTAAGCAAGAAGAGATGCATTTGGTAAGGAATCTGTTTTTGTGAGTACAAATCTCAGTAGACATGGTTAAGAAACAGAACCAACCCCTTGATCATAAGTAAGTTACATTTTTTTGAACTACTGTTTGGGAGAATTACTTTGTGAGTCTAACAAAGGAAGCATTTTTGTTGATTGATGAGTGTTGTGATATTATTCTGTGTGTTATTCTTGTAGGCATAGCCTCGGGAACTTTTCCTGCAGCCTTTACCAAAGGTTTTTGCAAGGAATTAATCACCTAGATTAATCCATTCATGCTTAAACAAGCTAGAATAAATTCTATTATCTGTAACTGAACTCTGCTATACCTCTTCTCCTCTCCCTCTCACCTGCCCTCAATTAGGTTCATCTTTAAATCCAGGCCAAGGAGCGTGAAAGTGCAATGTCAGCACAACTATGCCTCCTCTCTCGCATCCACTCTCCAAATATACGCCTCTTCCATGGAATTACCTATGGTACCTATAGATGGGAACTTTATTCCACAATTATACATAGACATCAGAAAATCTAACTGCCCAGTAGAATTGACATATTGGGAAAAGCTCTTAGTTATCTATCTAAGTACTATCAGTAGATTCATGAGTTTAAATGATATTTTTCAATTTTGTATTTTAATAATAGGAAAAGGATGGAGGATATAGGAAGACATTGGTCATGGAAGGGAGCAGGGGTACCTTCAGCAGAGTGTGAAGTCGAGAGTGGGGACTCATGCCTGTAATCCCAGAACTTTGGGAGGCAGAGTTGAGAGGATTGCCTGAGTCTAGGGGTTTGAGACCAGCCTGGGCAACTCAATGAGACCTCGTTTCTACAATACATCAAAAAATTAGCTGGGCATGGTAACCTGTGCCTGTTGTTCCAGTTACTTGGAAGGTTGAGGTGGAAAGATCCCCTGAACCCAGCAGGTCGAGGCTGTAGTGGCCATGAGCGTGCCATCGCACTCCAGTCTGGATGACAGAGTGAAATTCCAACTCAAAGAAAAAAACAAAACAGAGTGAAAACAAGCAGAATTCATGTTCTGCTAAGTAAAAACATTATTTGGAGCTGCATGAAGCATACAGAAGCTACTTTGCATAATTCATAAAGACTTTGGAATGTCTTCAACTGCAGATAAGCTCTATTATAAAACAGTTGCACACTCAGTATTTAAATTATCAGTGTATTCACATTTCTGCAAATAACTTTATGAAGTTTAAAAATAAAAATTTGCTGTTTAATAGTAAACTGTGTTACAGATGTGACTATCCATGTAAAGTTAACACCAGTATCTACAAAACTTACGAATACTTAATTTTATCCTAATATAAATAAAATAAGGTTTCTAAATCTAGAGAAATATTTAGAATCAGTAGATTTCACAAGGTGTAATAGAGCTGCATATAAAACGCTAAACTATATAAGAGGTAAAATATAAATGAAATTCTTATTACACAATTTGTGTATCACAATCTGTGTCACAAATACAGTGTGTATGATAAAGATTTGTTCATCTCCCCATACAGACTTAGTTTTCAAGCCAGCAAGTATCAGGAAATATATTTAATCTTCAGTAGTGTATTCATTTTTTCTAATGTCAGACTTTGTACTGTAGCCCTCAGTAGTCACTTTTTTCAGTATATCTTATCACTCTGAATACTCTTCATGTGATATTTGATATGAGTAAGGTGGGGCATTAAAGCAAGATGGTGGGGGAAGGAAAAAAAATGAGAGATAGCTGGTATTAAAATTTAAACAAAAAGATGTTGCTCTAGAAAATGCCATGCAAAGTGCTGGACAACGACATTTTGTTGAAGTTTCTAAAAGGAGTTATACTATATGGTTAACTAAAAGGCAGAATATTGATCTAAAAGTTTATTACACTGTTTTAACTCAGACCCACATTTAGACATTTCTGAGAACATTTTACTCCCGTGTCAAGGATGACAGGAAACTGAAACCTTTCAAAATTATGGATTACAGCCCCCATAGATTTCATCCTTAGCTCCATAAATTGAACCCAGGTTCTTTAGGAAAGTAGGTAATACATATGAGACTCATTCAGTCTGTTTGTTTGTTAACCTTGAGTTATTAAGGTTAACACTTAAAATGTCTTCATCTACCTGGCTAGTACAAAGTAAGATCAGTACATACAGCCTTACAAAATTTATTATTTGAATATCTCTTTTTCTTCTTACTAACTTCATTTTTTACATATAGGTAACAAAAACCAAAACAACATAGTTAAAGAGATAAATTAACTGAATACAGTAACTGAATATTGTGCCAGTATTATATATGTATGAATCTATGACATAAATTTTCATATCATGTATATTTATATATTGTATTTAAATTCACATATATGCATTTATATGCAAATATAATCATATGTTTTCTAGTATAACAAAAAGTCCTCTAGTAATCAAAATACTATGAGGTAAATTATGGTCATCATTTATCCGTTACCAATTAAGGTTTGCACATAGCTGAAACTTTGGTTTATCATCAGTGGTATTTATTTATTTAGTTAGTTGAGTCAGAGTCACACTCTGTCACCCAGGCTGGAGTGCAGTGTCATGCTCACGGCCACTGCAATCTTTACCTGTTGGGCTCAGACGATCCTTCCACTTCAGCTTTTCAAATAGCTGGAACTATAAGTGTGCGCCACCATGCCCAGCTAATTTTTTTATTTATTATAGAGATGAGGTCTCTCCAAGTTGCCCAGGCTGGTCTCGAATTCGTGGGCTCAGGCAATCCTCTTACCTCAGCCTCCCAAAGTGCTGGGATCATAGGCATGAGCCACCACGCCCATCCAGTGGTTTTGTATATTGTATTCTTTAGGGAAAAGAAATGATAAAGCCCTATGATACCATTATTCCAAACGCACATTTACCAATGCTACCTTATAACTCATGTCCAAGAAGCCCAAAGATATCAGATATATTCAAATAGTCAATACTTTGTGACAACAGTACATGTTGAAGACACAAAACATAGTGGAGATAAATACATGTTGAACTTATCAGGTAATAGGAAATGACATACATTCCAAGATGCTACTATGACATTTCATGAAAAGGATTTTTTGCCTCTCCCAATAAATTTATACATTCACTATTTTAGGTAAGAGTCTCACAGCAAAATGAATACAATTCATATCAGACTTCTAATAAATAGCAAATGCTAGAGTCCATGGAAAAGCACTGTATTATAAATATGTATTTTTATTTTCCCCTAACCTTCTTTAATGGAAGTATTTACTTGATTTTGTCACTTCAGTCAATTACTACATATTTATATAGCTGGTATAATTATTTCTAATTAAAAATGAGTGTTCATATGTGTAATTATTTGAACATGTAATTATGAAATCTAATTATATAATTATCAGGTATATTGAAATATCAACATTTTCATTATCTTATTGATTTTAAAAGAGTGCCTGATATTTATTAAGTAAATGAAATTAAAGAAGTTCAAACATCACTTAGAATCCTGTCTTTCAAATTGCTTAGTTTCCAGTTTTAGCTTGAGACTTGAAAGAAACTAAAAGAAGATAATGACATAAATCTTATGTATTGATATTGGGTCATAGGATAATTTTTGCTTGTTACATACTATAGCATGTCAAAAAATCTATTAATGCTATCTCCCTATTCTTAGATTCAGTTTATCCTTCAGTTTATTAATTTGTGATACATCTATTACTTATAAGTTTTGACTAGGATGATTTTTTTCTATACTCTGGAGTTATGATAGAAAAAGGTTTCTACAACTACTGGAAAGAGAAAGTTTTTGTTTGTTTGTCTTAGAAACTCATTGTATAAAATAGTGCCAGCAACTAATAATTTAAACAGAGTATGCGGAAGGGAAGATATAAACCTTTGTACTCCTCACAATCTTTGCTAAATGAATAGATTAATAATAACAGTTATATTAACCTGGATCCTTTAAAAAGACAAGAGCCTGAGGCAAGGACAGCAAATGGAGGTTAGGGGAAAAGGGAGATGGACGATTCTGGCAAGAGAAGATGTGAGGAAAAGCAAAGGATACGTCATTTGTGACATGCAGATACATATACGTATCTGCCTATGCCCTCCTGTTTCGTGGTTTTATTTATTTAGTTAGTTAGTTTCTTGCCAAGAGGAACTAACTTACATGTCTGAGTTTCATCACCTGGCCACAGCTGCTGCTCAGGAAGGCAGAACTGAAGGCCTAAAATTGGGCTTGAGAATTAAAAGCTTTATCAATGTCAGTGTTTGGGTCCAAGAGTCAAGAAGATGGAAAGTGGACAGTTGGTGGTGCAGTTAGAGAAAATGTGGTTACGAAAGAAGAATCCACTGTGAGGAGGCAACGGTGTTATTACAAGATACTTGTTCTGAAGACCAAAGCTGGAGGCTACAATTAACCTTAGTAAGAAATGTTTAGGAGCCGTCAGTGTTTGGGGAAAGTCAGGAGAAGATAACTTTAATGAAGGAGATTGAAGGTCACGTGTTATTTCTGAGATAAATAAATGCTAAGTAGGCAGGATGCTTCTTTTTAAAAATTTGTTACACAACTGATTTTGTCAGGGATGTCTTCCCAAATGCCTCCCTGGACTCTGGGCAAGGATTGAAGTTGCAATGATTGCAGACACCTTATAACATCCCTTAAGTGATTGCTGAATGAATACCTTTAGGTAGGAGATAAAAGAAATATTGTCTTTCTACATTAGCCAAGTGTTAAAGTACCCACTAATCAACTTGTTTGAAAATGTTCAAAATAAGTTAGGATGCAATATCAGGTTTTGCATTTTAAAAAGTGTATATTTTCAAAAAACCTTTTTTCTGAGCTAGACTATAAATAGAAAGGAAAGCCTCCATGAAAATGCAGTCTAACTTTTCTTGCAAAATAAGCCAGACTGTTAGGAAACCTTATAAGGCACCAATTTAATATCTCCCTCTGACCCAGTTCTTAGAAATTTTTCATCAAGTTACCTCTTAAAACAACTTACTAGTGCAAATACCCTGAATGTGCAGTACTTACAATATTCAGGTTCCTATAAAAATAGCTATTGTCACCCCTAGAGTAAAGTAAGTCTTCCCTTTCCCACAACCTAAATCTAATTTAGACTTGTTCATTACTAATTCAGCATGCTGGAGAATCTGGTGTGTTAAAAAAGACAGCTTTACAGAGGAAAAAGTCATTCATTTCTTGTGTGTGACCCAAGAAGGTAGGGTCTGAAAATCTAAAATGCCTTAGTTCCCCAATAAAAAATTAAAATCAGATGAAACAAATTGAAGAACTTTTTATATAATCAACTGATTTGCACCAATTCATATTCAGGTCATAGGTTCTTTATACCTCTGACTTCACCTGAAATAAAGTAGTAGAATGACTGAATAAAAAAATAGGTCCTGTAAACATGATTTTACAGGTAAAAATAATGATATATTTCTCCTATATTTCTACTAAAATCTGGGGTGAAATGGAAACAAGAATCAAGAAATTCTTTCTGGAATGAACACAGATTATCACTTTGTAGCAAAAATATTAGAAACCAAAGATTTGTTATACAAATATCTCTGTTGATAATAGATGTTGAGGTTTATTTGCCTAAAGTTGATAAATTAAAACCCTGTATCTGTGTACTTGGCACCCACCATTCACCCAGTTTCCCAGACCAAAATTATTAAATCAGGTCAGGTGTGTTGGCTCATCCCTGTAATCCTAGAATTTTGAGAGGTCAAATTAAGTGGATTGCTTTAGCCGAGGAATTTGAGACTACCTTGGACAACACAGGTAAATAGAGTAACCTCATCTCTACAAAAAAATCAAAAAATTAGCCAAGTGTGGTGGCACATATCTGTAGTCCTAGCTACTTGGCTGCTGAGGTGGAAGGATCACCTGAGCCCAGGAAATCGAGGCTTTGAGAGCTGTGATCATCATGACCATGCCACTGCACTCCGGCCCGAGCAACAGAGTGAGACCCTTACTCAAAATAAATAAAAAATAAAATATAACATAATAAAGAATTTGAATCATCTGTGATTGCTTTTCTTTCTATACCCTCATATCTAATCCCTCAACAAAAATCTTCACTCTAAATATATTTGAGCTCCTTTCTTCTACTACTTTGAAACATTAACCCTCTTGCTAAGCCTTAAAAAGGAAAAATTCTCTCATTAATGTCCCATGTAATTCTGAGGGAATTCTGCACTCTCTGAAACTCAACTTCTCATATGCTTACAAAAAACAGGTTAGTCCTTTAGTAATAATAAAAACATCAACTTTATTAATTAAAATATTCGTGGTATAATTTACCCTATATACCTCTCCAAGTAAAGGTGGAAACACCATATTCCCAGAAGGGTATTTTATTCAGAGAAGAGGTTTTATGAAAAGACTTTAAAGCTTAGCAATTTTAACAAGAACAGAAGAAAGTAAAAGCCCAGGAACAAAAAGAAGATGTATACCCTAACTTCCCCATATCCAATGAAGTAATAAAAAAAAAATTAAACCATGAAAAAACACCATTTTTAGTAAAATATAACTAAGCCAAAGGACCCCAAATAATACAAAATGAATTATGAGAATATTTTTTAATTGATGGAAAGTAAGGATGAGCTAAGAGAAAGTTTAAAATAGACAAAAATATCTACACTGTAAATAAACTGTGATCAGCTTTGCAATTATCTGTCTACTCTTTACTCAAAATTTCATTATCAGCATTTATGTAGCTGGATTTGGCCGTTCTTGGATAATTATCAAACACAAATTATCTGCTACACATTTGAATGCTATTAACAATCTCCACCACTCAATGTTTTAATGAGGGCCTAATAGGAACCTCATGCTAGTTTGGGGAAAACAAAACATATCCTGTAACCCTGAGGACCATAACATTTATGGAAGTCAAAACTGATAAGAAAATAGCGCTGATGAGTCCTCAATTAAGTTATGGACAAATTCTGTCATACAGCATTAGTTTCATGGACTAGTTTCACTGAGTTGAAGGAAAGTATCATTATTTTAATCATAAATATTTCGCTATAGTTCTTCTACTTTAGCATGCCTAATGTAAATTACTGTACATTGTGTAAAATAATTTATAAACTTTCTAACAGAAGAGAAAATAAACCTTCTCAAAAATATGTGTTTGCATAGAAAACGGCAAGTAATATGCTTTGATCAATTCGATGTGAAACATAAAAAGTATCTTTCATATAAAACAGATACTAGGCATACAATCTTAATAGAAGAGAATTTTTATTACTTGTTAATATTTCAAGGGAATGCATATCAAAAGGAGCTCTAAGTCAGCTATTTTATTACTTTATTATTACCTTTGTCTATTTTTCTATTACCTTTTTCAATGTGATAATGAATCTTCCTTAGGCAAAAAAAATGTCTTCAATACATAACAAATAAGATCATTCTAAATAAAATCATTGCCTAAAAAGCAACTATTTTAATAAACATTTGATTGAAAAAGGTTTTTTATTCTTCACATGCACAACTGATATTGCATACTCATTTTTTGAAACAACAGATTTTATATCAAAATTGAATATCATCTTTTGTTGGGCATACATTTTTTTCCCCCAGACTGCAGCAGCAATCTTTTCCTCTAAATATTTCAGTACTTGAAACATTTTGGGCACATTCAGTGTTCTAACCTTGTCACTCAAATATCTGATAAAACACAAAGTAATTTCACCAAAAATAATGGAACGATAGACACTATTCCTAGTTTAAAAAAATATTTTCTAAGAAGAGTCATATTGTGTTGGTATGTTCAGTCTCTTGAATTGGGTTACAGGAGTGTGTTGCTAGTGACTATTCAATAAAATCGCAATCATAATTATAAAGAGTAGCTAGATAATGTAAAGGGTTCGGGAAGCACTGTGCTTTGTCAGTGTCTGGAAAAGGACCATCAAGTGGGCCTGGCTTTGGAGATCTCATGTGTGAGAATACGCAACATGAAAAAGAGGATGACTGGCATGGGAGTAGAGAGAAAAATATTTGAAAAGAATTCTCAGAAATTGTGAATAGAAAAGAATGAATGATTACTATTTCAGAGTTAGTGATACAGAGACCCGCTAATGTTCGTCCATGTTGCAGCAGCCCTTAGAGAAGCATACGCCCAGTGGGTAGCTTCAGTGAATCCTTGACTTCCCTGCAGACTATCCCCAAAGATGTAATTCCTACTTACTTCCCTTCTTAGTAATTATGGGTTTGAACAATATACTATCAAGGTAATCGTTGTCTTGTGATTTGTATCATTTTTGTATCAATGTAATCGTAAGTCTTGTGAGTTGGGTAACTTTTGTAATGCATCATAAACTTCCTTTTCCCTAAATGTCACCAATCTAAATGTAAAATGCAGTGGTAACTTAAGTCCTATACAATGCTTTGCTGGTTACCTGGCTAATGTATAGTTACCAACAACTCTGGACTATAAAAGTGAACTATAAAAACCTGGAGGGCGAGCAGAACCATTTTAGAAAGACCTCCAGTTCAGCTCTGCTCCCTGGATTCGAACTCTTGTTTTATCGGTATCAATGGTAAGCAGTCATGCATTGTTCAAACCATAACAGTAGTACATATTTTAGAATATTATGTACACAACTGAGAGGTCTTAGATAAAAACACAGTATCCAAAAAGGAAAGTGTAAGGTGGCAGCAGCCTGCTAAATTGCTGTTACTCTCTGATCTACCAATTAGTAAGTGCTTATCCAATGCTCTTGAAAGCAAATACCTCTAAGGAGGGTGGTGTCAGCTCATTATTCATATTTTATAGCCAATTACTTTAATCAGATGCTTTCTTCATAACATTTGGCTGAATCAGCTGAATTTAGGAAATGTTATACAATCCACACAAAAGGATGAAGATGTGTCCATGTGTGATTTTAGAAAACGGGTTAAATGGAAGAAACCTGCCCTTGTTATGTTTGTTGAAATCAAGGACTTTCAGATTCTACTCATCTTTTCCTTAGGAATGAATACCCAGTCCAGGAGATAGGAGCTCAGAAACACTTGATGTTGTAAAGCAGAGAATTTAAAATATTACTTAATACTTCTTAAAAACAGCTGTAACAATTTAGAAACCCTATGAGGCCTAGAGAAGGTAATCCTAACATGAGCTAAATCTGTGCTCTAAATTCAGGTTCCTATTCTCTTTCAGATAAACAGCCAAGCATCTTCCTATTGCCTCAGGCTACATTCACAGAGAAGTCCCATCCAGCTCCAGAAAAATTGAATCTTTGCTATTAAAATGCCAATTTCTTCATAGTTAGAAGAAAGAAGAAAAAGTCTTAAATTATAAAAATCTGGACCAGGTATGGTGGCTCAGGTGTAGTCCCAGCACTGCAGGTGAGGTGAGAGGACTGATTGAGCCTAGGAGTTCAAGACCAGACTCGGAAAGGTAGGGAGCTCTCATTTCCACAAAAATAAAAAAATGAAAAAAAAACTGGGCCTGGTGATGCACACATTGTCTCAGCAACTCAAGGGGCTGAGGCAGAAGGATTGCCTGGGCCCAGGAAGTTGAGGCTGTGGTGAGCTAGGATCTTCCCACTGCACTCCAGCCTAGATGATAGAGTGAGACCCTCATTAAAAAAAAAAAAATTCTGTTAGAGATAGATCGTTCTTTATTGCTTGTTTTAGCAAAAGTGTTTTCTTTAACGATTGATCCTTGAAATTAGAGGTTGTCTCCAGTGAATTATTTGTGACCCATAATATTTGAAGGAATTATGTGAGAAGAGTATGTGTTTCCCAAAACTCTTATATCTCCCAACTCTTTTTCTCTGATTGACCTGCTTTCCAGAATGTTTCATTGTGTTGTAAAACTATAGCACACATCCAGTGAGTTTTCCACTGATGTAAAAATAATGTTTGATAATGTTAACCTACCAAAAAAAATGTTTACAAAGAGGAAAAAATAAAACAAAACAAAATAGATTGAAATCTCTTCTTTACCATGAAATTGTTTTGTGATCGTGAGGTAGCTACTCCTTTTTCTAGAGACAATTATAACCAATATACATAGCCATTGTGAAGAAAAGATGGTGTATAGAAAATGGGAATAAGAAATGTTTTTATTCCCCTTAGAATCTTTGCTGCTTCCCTGGCACTTAGTAAAACTTACTTAGTGTTTTCTGCTAATAATCTATTACAATTGCTATTATTTCATTTAAAATAATTATCCATACAGGCTTTAAAACTTCCAAACACACAGACACACACTTGCAATTCTATTTTTCAATAACTACATAGTTATTAAATGGTTTGATGAAACATGCCTTGCATCGAGGATATTGAACTCATGGAACCCAACACTCCGATTTTAACTGGTGACTTGAGATGATGTTGGAATGGTGACAGGACATACACGTGATTGTTTTGTCTCTGCCATTATTCTCTCTGGGATTTGGTTCATGATTCCGTAAAAAATTAGATGAGCACTGCAGTTCTTTCTATCTTAATAAATCTAAAATTTAAGATCTTTAAAGAGGCTATTCTTACAATTGATGACTTTCGCTTAATGGCATTTAGCATACTTGATAATTGCGTCTTTGTTTACTGTCTCTTGCAAGAGAGTCTGCTTTTGAGGATACAAATTTATCTGTTATGTTAATTATTTTATCCCAGTAGCTACCACAGCGCCTGACACATAGTAGGGTTTAAAAACTACCTGTGGAATTGTAATAAATTGGCTTAATGAATTAATGCCTAATGTATTATTGTAAAGATGATAATACAAGTTATTAATTTTAATGTATTTAATTTCAATTCTATTTGCCCTAAAGCAATGTATTTTCAGTATAAGGACACATCCTCTGAAATTAAATGAATATGTCCCAATGTATCAAATTTTATACTCTTATGATTTTTATTTGTATATCTATCTTTTCTACTAGAACTTCTTAGCGTTTTGGCCCATCGCTGGCCTCCAGTGTCTAACATATTTCTTGGTCACAAATATTAGAACATTCAGTAATTGCCCACTGAAAGAAACTCATTTATATACCTACAAATATAATTGTCTTAATTCTTTAAAGTTAACTTTCTATCCTTTTGATTTGATACTTGTATCTATTTCAATACTGATTTCCACAGCTTCTATAAAATAGAATCAGCCTTAATGGCAAACCTGTTGTTATCTAGGCTGTAGCACACAGACCAGCTGGCATTTTTCAAGACATGACATCTTGATTAAAGGTGTAGAAGAGGCTATCCTGTGAAAAGACTATTGAAAACATGGGTTCTGTGTCTATATATTTTTAAGTATACATTCCAAAAATGTTTCCCCTTCAGCTCTTATAAATAATATTGTATGACAATAAAAACAGAATAAACAAAAATATTCTCTGCCATTAAGGTGAGAATAGGAAACAGAAGAAAAAAATAACTGCAAGATATGAATTAATATTTTGCAGCTAACATTTACATAGATTTTTACTACTGGCAGTCTCAAGTTTATAAATGTATTTAATAGACAATTTCATTTTTTTACTTAAGCAAATGATAAAATTACCCCACATCTTTAAATAAGATTAAGGATGCTTAGAGGGCAACCCCCTCGGGTCCCCTCCCACTACTGTGGGAGCTTTTTTGTCCTCTCTGTAAATCCTGCTTTCAAAAAAAAAGATACTTAGAAGAAGAAAAAAATTTTTAACAATATTTTTAAAATGTCCTTTCCACATGTTTCTTCTCCTGTTTGTATTTCAAAGTAAAATGACTTTGGCAGGTATACTGCTACCCCACTGGTGCCAGCCCTTTTCCACGCATTATAAAAAGATATTTGAGTTTCTCAGTCTCACTTTTTTAAAAAATCAGTACTGGAGAAGGCAGTGGTAAAAGTAATGGCATGGCATTCTCATAATATTCTCTTGTGGCATTTCTTCACATTCCTGAATCATGTAGCAGAAAATAAAGACGCTTTTTACAAGTAAAAGGGACTTTAAAGGACTTTTTCTCTATGAAACCACAAATATTATATAATTGTAGAAAACTTCCTTTTTCCCTGTCATTTTAATATCAAAATTACAGATATAATATATATTTTTTAAGTTTTCAAGCAACGTTTATTTAGAAAATAAATTAGAGAAAGAGAGAGAGAGAGAGAGAGAGAGAGAGAGAGAGACAAAAGATTCACCTCTCCAAGGTAGGGGAGGGACCAAAGCCAAGAAAACCTGGCAGCCACAGCTCAAAGAACCACATGGAGACACCAGAACTTAACAAAGCAGTAGCCACATATAAAATTTTCAATCAAAATTGCATATATAATTATTATATGTAATATAATTTACAAAACAAAATGGTTTTAAAGAAATTTGTTTCTAAAATTCAAATACTGTCCCAATTCCTCTGAACACATTTTCTGCTTACCTGAAGTAAAAACTTTCATTCAACATTTTGAATATGTTTTATGTACATATTTTACTTCCACAAATTTAAATAACATATTTAATTGTATCTTCTATGTTTTTCTGTTTGGGGCATTATATATTGGCTTTCCAATGTATAAGATGGGGATTAAGCTCTTCAATATTACCCAGCCTCACCACCTCCACTGCAAAGACAGATACACAGACAAACCAAACACTTCATAGCCCTCTGTATTCCCCAATACGATATAACATAGTTTTAGTTTAATCATTATTCAGTGTGTACAGTATTATGACTGTGGATAGTATCCATTGCTGAGTCATATGGTATACTATGCAATTTTTCTTTTCTTCCACCTTTTATGGTTTTCCTTGTAGTAAATAATAAAGTTCTTGTTTGTCTTATCCCTCTTTATAGTTAGTATTAATTCATTCCAACCTTTCAGAGTGTTTACCTGTCTCAGTTTAGACAAATCCACTAAGTATTTTTCTCCTTCTCTCCTATTGAGGAAACCTCTGAATGGACCTTTTCAATCTGAGTAAGTCGCTTTCTGAATCTGCTCAGCAGCTGTAATTTATAATCTCAGAAAATACGTTCACCATAATCAGAGATTCCTTTGTCTCTCTCCTGTGCTCTCTCCTTATGCTCTGGGAATTTTCTTGTCTTAATTATTTGATAATTACTTTCCATTTTTTACTCTTCATGTCTTCATGTTTTTCTGGGACTCATTATTCAAATGATGGACTTCTCAGAGTATTTTTTTTTCCTTTGGTCTCCTAATTTCCCTTTTATTATCTTCTTGTTTTCCTTTCTGAAAGATTTTTTAAATTTCCAAACCTTCTATTGAGATTTCTTTCACAACTATCTTGTCTTTAATTGTCAAGATCTCATTTTGGCTTGGTAATTATTTTGAATAGTAAACTATTCTTGTTTCATGAATGCAATATTATGTTTTATTACCTTATGCCTTTTTTTTTTTTTTTTTTTGCGTTGGAGTCTGACTCTGTCACCCAGGTTGCAGTGCAGTGGCATGCTCATGACCACCACAGCCTGGACCTGCTGGGCTCAGGTGATCTTTCCGCATCAGCCTTCCAAGTAGCTGAAACTACAGGCATGTGTGCTATCATGCCCGGATTATTTTTTTATTTATTGCAGAGATGAGGTCTCACCAAGTTTTCAGCTCAAACCCCTGAACTCAGGCAATCCTCTCACCTCCGTCTCCCAAAGTGCTGGGATTATAGCTTGAGTCACTGCACTCAGTCACCCTCATGCTTATTAACACAGTTTTACTAAGATCTTCACTCTGTTTAGTGTCTGTTCCTTCCTATACAATTTTCCATTTATTTTTGCCTCAATCTTTCTTCTAAGATGCCTTCTCCAAATATGTCGTGATCAGTAGCTATATACTCATATTTAAGAATAAAGCACTAAAATAATGATTGCAAATTCCATGCCAATGGGTGGGATTTGTAAACAGTGATCTTTGATATATGGTGATCTACTGGGTCATTATATTGGGGAGTTCAGATCTCAATATACTTAGGATTGCCCTTCCCACACATTGCCTGAAAAAGTACCTCACATTTTTATTCTTGGAGAATATACACCATATTTCCAGCATCCTGAATGTTTAGGTACCAGGATGTTAGGGCAGAGAATTGGACATCTCAATTCTCTCATGTAAATATTCACTTTCTCACCCTGTTTTATTTTAGTGTCCCTTCTCTGAGCAGAGATCATCTCATTTACACTTTCCAGAATATAAACCCTTCATCTTCTGTCAAAGTGTGAAAGGAGTGATCACTAAACTATGCAGAATCCAAGAGAGGATCAGGATCCTGTGGCTTTTTTAAAAGGCTTTCAACCAATCTTCCCTGTGGTTTAGTCTTTCCATCTCCTCCTCTTTCAGTGGGACCTGCTACTGCAAGTTCATGAAACTTTGATGGTCACAAGAAGGGATTCTGTGATATAAATTATATTTCTTCTTGGTTTAACAAATGCTGGCTTCAAATTCAGCCGTATTTCCCCCTTTCCACTGACCAGCTCCTATTTATCGTCCAACAATTTGTTTGCTGAAATCTCCTTCCACATTGTAGTTGTCATTTGTACAACTTTAGAGTATAATGGTTTTTTTTTTTTTTTCTGAGTCGGAGTCTCATTCTGTTGTCCGTGCAGTGCAGTGCAGTGGCACTCTCATAGCTACCGCAGCCTCCAGCTGCTGGGCTCAGGGGATCCTTCCACCTCAGTCATTCAAGTAGCTGGAATTACAGGCACATGCCATGATGACGGGATAATTTTGTGATTTGTTGTAGAGACAAGGTGTCTCCAAGTTGCCCAGACTGGTCTCCAACTCGAGGGCTCAGGCAATCCTCTTACCTCCACCTTCCAAAGTGCTGGGATTACAGGCATGAGAGCATAATGATCTTCATGAATGTGTTCAATCCATTATTTTTTAATCAGGTTTTAAAATATATTACTGTACTGCATTGTATGTATTATTTCAGGTGATTACACAGGTTGAGGCTTTATCTCCTACAAAGAACTTAGAGTATTATTAACAAACAGCAAGAGATACTTTCCTTTTTTGTGGGGTAGTCACTTTAAATAGTAACAATAACAAGAAAAAAGCAGATAAGGCACATTGTATAGGATTTCATGTTGTCAGAGTAAACCTAACAACTGTAGCCCTTCCAAGTGGACTCCTGAACCACACAGTTTGAACTGAGCAGCCCAATTGTACATGGTTCTCCTCCACTCCTGCCATCCCTGAGACAACAGGACCAAATCCTCCTCTTCCTCCTCATGCTCAGAAGACTCAGTGTAAAGACAACGAGGATGATGACGTTTATGATGAGTCACTTCCGCTTGATAAACAGCAAATATATTACTTCTTCCTTAGTATTTTCTTAATAACATTTCCTATTATATAGCATACTTTAATGTAAGACTACAGCGTGCAACACATATAACGTATAAAATATGTATTAATCGATTGTTTATGTTCTTGGGAAGGCTTCCGGTTAACAGTAAGCTATTAGTAGCTAAGTTTTTTGTGAGTTAAAAGTTATACATAGATTTTCAACTGTGCAGGATGTTGGTGCAGCACCTCCCGCACTGTTCAACGGTCAACTATGAAATAATTCATGTTATGGAGGTAGAAGAATAGAATAAAGGGTTCCAAAGTCACTTTCTAATACTAAACACCAATGAAAGAAGAGATGTTATATGTCCTGACTCTGAAAATTGTCCAAGACATATTTTAAGTGAAAAAGAGAGGTAGTATTTTTTGATATATAGGCTTTAAATGTATTATTATTGCTAATATAAATGAAAACACACAAAATTTTAAAATAACTCATCACTTAGTTAAAAGTTCACTCAAATATTGTAACATCATATCCCTATTTGCAATCATTTACTTAAAATAGCAATCACAAGTTCCACGGAAGCATGATTTCTAAAGAGCTTCATAAACATCAACTCATGTAATGCTTATAACAACAGTATTAAGAAGTTGTCATTATCACCTCTACTTTGCAAGTAAAGAAACTGAGGTAAAAGGAGCTCAAGTTTCTTGCTGAAGGTCACATAGATCCAGGTGGGATGCCTGTAATGCCAGCATTTTGGGAGGCCAAGGTGAGAGGATTGACTGATTCCAGGGGTTGGAGACCAGCCTGGAGAACTTTGACAAGACCCTGTCTCCACAATAAATAAATAAATAAATAAATAAATAAACAAGTAAGTAAGTAAATAAATAATTAGCTGGTTGTGGTGGTGCATGCCTATGGTTCCAGCTACTTGGAAGGCAGAAGCAAAAGGGTCACCTGAGCACAGCAGGTTGAGGCTGCGGTGACTCTGAGGGTGCCAATGCACTTCACCCTGGGAGACAGGGTGAGACTCTATAAAAAAAAAAAAGTCACATACAGCTAGGGATTAGTGGAGCTGAGCTTCAAGGAGAGGTGCTTTGACTCAGGCCAGTTCTCTCCAATTTCACCTACTATACCAGGCTACTCTAAGCCCTTCACTCTACAGCCAGCTCCAAACATAGCCAGATGCTCATGCTGATCAGCAATCTGATTCCATATTTACTTTCCATCCATTTATCTTACAATTATGCATTAAGAACCAATTGCATGCAAAGCATGGCTTAGTAGTTACTGCTTCCAGTACTGATACTTCCAGTACTGATACATCCTTTAACAGCTAGTCCAAAACTTATCAGTACACTCCTCAAGGTCCCGATCCAGTCATTTCACACCCATTTCTAACATCACCATCAACGACAGAAAAAGAGAAGCATTCAAAGGCTGCTCTGAGATACAGACACTGCTTTGATATACTCTAGGAGGTAATATTTCCCCAAACTCCCTTCATGTAACTCAACATGTTCACTTCTTAGAATAGGCTGTATGCATACCTACAGTATATTGTGAGAAGGAATTGCTGACAGGTATAGGAGGTTGGGCTTGATCACTCCTAAGGTTCATCCAAATAAGTGTGGAATGAGCCAGTTAATATCTCTTGCCTTGAAAAAAATAGCACTTTTTCCAGGAATGAAAAGCAATATCATAATCAACAAACTGTAAGAGCAGGACGACTCTTCCCTTTATTTATTATTATTATTATTTGTTTGTTTTTGTAGGTGGTGTCTCATTCCGTCACCCAGGCTGGAGTACAGTGGCACTCTCACAGCCACCCTAGCATCAACCTGCTGGACCTTAACATCCTTCTGCCTCAGCCTTCTGTAGCTAGAGCTACAGGCATGTACTACCATGTCTGGCTAATTTTTTAAAAAATTTATTGTAGAGATGAGGTCTCACCATGTTGCCCAGGCTGGTTTTGAATTCATGGGCTCAGGCAATCCTCACCTCAGCCTACCAACGTGCCAGGATTACAGGCTTGAGTCACCACGCCTGGACTATTATTTTTAAAATTCAAAGTTGTATAGGGTTTCCAGGAAAAATAAGAAGGGTGGCAGAAAAGAATCAAAGTCTATGAATTCTGAGGCAGGTACTGAAATGCACACAGAGACACACACATTAGGCACACACACACAAATGGACATACCAGTGAAAAGCCAGAGGATCCCTGGGAGTGTAATACCTAATAAAGGGTGAGCTGTAGTCCTGGGTTTGAGGAATAGGAAGCTTCCCCGTAATCCATCTGATGCCCATGGATAATACGAGTAGAAGTTACTTCTCAATTATCAAAGGCATGGTGCAGATTTTCTGTTGCTGATATGTTTTTCTGTTAATTAAAATTGCTTCTTACAATTTAATGTTGAGGCTATTCTTCAAGCTATATCTTAACCAATTTGCTGTTGCCAAGACCATCTCGACTCAAGGAAAATTTAAACCTTGCAGAACAAGAGGCACCAAGTCTGTATAATTTACACATGCAGGATAAATGTAGTATTTAAGCCAAGGGGCCCGTGATGGAACTTCCTCAAAGGTAGGGGACAGAATTAAACATGTGTGCATGTCCCATAGTGCCCGATATAGTGTCAGAGTTTTAGAGTAAATGTATATGCGTTACATAAGTAAAAGTGTAAATAAAGAGAAAAAATAAACTTAGCATATATCATGCAAAGAGTAGACAGTACAAGTAATGAATTTATCTTAAAAACATAAGAAAAATAAGATGGAATAATAACAGAAAATCACAATGTAAAAGCATATCTCTTTCCACATCTTACAGAACATTCACAACAGAGATAGAGAGAATACCATGTTAGAAAGTTGAGGAAAATAGATTAATGAAAGAAGATAATTTTCTCTATGAATTTGCAGAATACCATAGCTATACAGTAGCCACAAAATAATGACTCAGACAGGATAGAACTAAAAAGAAAATCATATTTTATAAAAGATGTATGACATATCCCTAATGTCTAATTGAAATTATACAGTTTTATGGTAATAAAATGAGCCTTAAAGTTGACAGATGGTTGACATCATGCAAACTATAGTGTCTGGGTTTTGTTTTTCTTGGCTTGATTTTGTCTGACTTATTTTTAAAATACAATTCCTGAGCATCAGAATAATTTTAAATCTTATTAGTGGCTAGAAAACAAAATGATTTGCTTAAAAAAAACAAAGTATTAGGTTTATAGAAGTCATTTTTAAAATCTTGTTTTTATTTCTCTAATAGCAAAATTGATCTGGTAAAATAATTTCAACTCACTGCAATAAAAACTTATTAAAAATTAGGATATTTTTCGTTGATAACATTGTCTGAAAACTGAAGGTTAAATGTATGCTTCAATTAATTTTTTTTCAACCACAGTCTTATGGTCTGTTTACCTTTTTCAGAGTTTGATGTTAAAATAAGACAAGGAGTAATCAAAGCTACCTCATGTTTTTAATGAAACAGATTTAGACATTTTTGTAAACAGTAGGACATGAATAAGCTCATGGGCTGAGGAGTAAGAGACTCACTCATTGAAAAAAAAAAACAAACTTTTACAAACTTGTTCTTTGTATTTCCCTTTGTGTAACTGATCCTTTTCATAAAGAGTTGATAACTAGAGAAGTTAATGAGAGACGACATGTCTGCAACTTGGTCCTTCTGTGGCAGGAAAACAGACTTTCATACTGTTGAAAAACTGAAAGAGAGCACCCACCATCTACCATGGTTGCATCCGGAAGATCTAAGATGTGATGTAAAAGTGTCAGGAAGATATGACAGAGATACAGTACTGTGGAGGGAAATGCTTCAGAATCTTGTGGGGTGTGAGAAAGATCTGTCTCATTCACTACGGATCTGTAATTCTGCAGTGTAGCTTAATATTAGATCAGTCTAGTCCTTTTACAGCAAAAGAAAAAATGAATAGGGAGCATATTTTGATAAAAAGGAAGAATAAGACTTAGAAAATTTAAAATTCCTGATCACTAGACTCTCATGAACTATAGAAATATTATCAAAAATAAGATATTCTTATAATAAATAAGAAACAAATTATCAAATTATTCAGGCAGAACACTTGCTTAAAAGAATAGGGTTGTAATATTTATTTAATTTTGGGAGGCATCCTTTCTTCTTACATAAAATATGACGGTACTATACAGACAGGTCCCATATCAAACGATAACAAGAAAACTATCTGGTCAAAGTTTTGCATACTTCTATTAACGTGAGATGACTAGGTTTTTTATAATATAGTGAGCTTATGATACATAGCATTAAAAATATAAAACTGTGGAAAAATACATGGAATTAAAAATTAATCTGTTAATGTACTATGTTTTTCTACAAATTTAGACATGCCACCATTTTTTTTCCATTTTGGTGGTAAAACACAAATGTTAATAGAAGCACAGTTTGGGAGTGAACCTGCATTCAAACTTGACACATACGAAAATGCTAAACTGAGCTGTGTGTTGGAATACCGCAAAAATTTGCAAAGGTTTAAGGAGAAGGACCAGGTGAGAGTGAATTCTCAATAAGGAAAGAAAATAACATTTATGTATGACATGTTATCCATTTTAATTTTGCAAGAAAATAGAAAATCGCTTTTCTAACAAGAATATCTTATGAAAAGTAGAAATGCCTGAAATAGAAAAAAATCTAACATATGGTCAATATCTCAGTCAATTCTTCTTTGGCAGCCTTTCTTTACTTTATGAAATTGAGAAAATAATTTTCTATTTAAGCTTAGCCACCTGCAAGTAATGCACTTGAAAATTAAAGTTTAGGACTCTCTTATTCACAAAACAATTAATGGATGAAAAGCCCATGCTGGCGTGGCAGGGCCCTGCTGTCCAAGTAGCATGGTGTCTGAGTAATGCAAGGCAGTTTGTGTTGTGTCTTGTCGCCCATTTAGTAGTAGTAATTGTTGTTGCTACTTAATGCTGGATAATAGGTTGAAACTGATGGATGGTATAACAAATGGTTGATGTTTCTCTTCTTTACTCATTTATTTAGTCAGCAAGATGTATTAGGCACTTATTTTGGGTCATCCATCGCCAAACTACGGAAGAATAGGTCTCACATTCTGCCTCCAGAAACATTCTTTTATATAAGAAAAACAAACAAGTGAAGAAGTTATTATAATTAAAAAGGGACAAGTGGGACAATTGCTAATAGAGACTGAACGAGATTACCAAAGGGGTTAGTAGAGGACAGGTGACAGAATAGTCTCATTAAAAAAAGAAAACACACAATTTTTTCTGTCTTTCCCTCCTAATCATTACAACCATTTAACATTTAAAAACGCACAGTATATTAATGTTCACTAAATGCATACTGTTGTGCAACAGAACACCAGGACTTTTTCACCTTGCAAAACTAATACTCTATAGTCATTAAACAATTCACTGTTTTCCTCCCAAAGCCCCTGGAAACTACCAT
Organism: Carlito syrichta; assembly: GCF_000164805.1. Taxonomy (NCBI): domain Eukaryota; kingdom Metazoa; phylum Chordata; class Mammalia; order Primates; family Tarsiidae; genus Carlito; species Carlito syrichta. The sequence continues at coordinate 281,814 of NW_007258429.1, forward strand.
TTGACTTTCTGTTTCTGTGAATTTGACTCATTTAGATACCTCCTGTAAGTGGAAGCATACAATATTTGTCTTGTGATCAGTTTGTTTCACTTAGCATAATGCCATCAAGATTCATCAATATTGTGGCATATGGCAGGATTTTCTTCCTTTCAAAAGCTTATTTAATATTCCATCATATGTATATACATTTTGTTTATCCATTCAACCTTCAGTAGACACTAAGACTGCATCTACCTAAAGGGTACTGGAATAAGACTGCCATGAACACGGGTGTGCAAATATTTCTTTGAGAGCCTGCATTCAAATATGGATATATATCCGTAAGTGGAACTGCTGGATCATATGGTAGTTACATTTTTAATTTTTTGAGAAACCACCATCCCGTTTTTCATAGCAACTGCACCATTTTGTATTGCTACCAAGGGTTCCAATTTCTCCACATCCATGCCAGTATTTGTTATTTTCTGTTGTATTTAATAGTAGCCATCTAACAGATGTGAGGTGTTATCTCACTATGGTTTTAATGTACATTTCTCTGATGATAAATGATGTGGAACTTTTTTCCCTATGCTTGTTGGCGACTTGCATACCATCTTTGGAGGAATATCTATTTGAATTTAAATACATTTTTAAAAACTAACATTTATTTGGTAGTTACTATTTTCTCAGCACTGCACTGGCTGGTTCTCAAAGAGATTATCTAGTCCAGTCATCTTAACACAATAAAAAATGAAAAATTGAATTTGTGGGGTTGGGTAGTTAGACAAATTGAGAGATTTCTACAGATTAACTCACTGTAGGACTTCAACTAGTGAGTAATGGGGGAAAGTCTAACTCACACATTGTGATCCTCCCAAATTACTGAATTATTGAAACTACTGAAGTTTCCAAAGTATTAAAATATCCCTCAATTCGAAGAGGTTGAAATACCTAAGACATTAAAGAGATTGTAGTTTTTTAAGGAATAATAGACCATTCCAAATCATGGCAGCATGTTAGCATTAAGAACAGTGTGTCAGAGCAAGAGCCTGGAATGAGTTTGACTAGAACACAATCTGCAAGGAGTCATGGGAGATGAGGGAAGAGTGGAGGGTAAAGAACTTACCGGTAGCAGCGTTCGACAGGGGTTTTTATGCAAGGGGATAACATAATTAGATTCACTGTCTGATAATGTGATCAGATCACTACTTGCATGTAAATATGTGTCTAGCTCCAGGTTGTTAATACTCAGCTTTGTCCATCAGACCTATGCCTGCATCTACAGAAATTCCTCAAAATGCTTTTGCAATTTCTTTTTTCTTTCCTTCCTCCTTCCCTCCCACTCTTTCTTTCAGTTTGGGGTTTCACTCTGTCACCCAGGCTGGAGTGAAGTGGCTCACCACAGCCTCAACCTCCCAGACTTAGGTGATCGTCCCACTTCAGTCTTCCTAGTCACTGGGACTAAAAGGCCACCATGCCTCACATTTTATTTTATTCTATTTTTTTTTTTTTTTTGAGTTGGAGTCTCACTCTGTCGCCCAGACTGTAGTGCAGTGGCCGCTCCCAGCCACCACAGCCTCGACCTGCTGGGTTCCGGCGATCCTTCCACCTCAGCCTTCCAAGGAGCCGGAATTACAGGCATGCGCTACCACACCCGGTTGATTTTTTGATTTATTGTGGAGATGAGGTCTCGCTGCCCAGGCGGGTCTCGAACCCGCGGGTTTAGGCAATCCACTCACCTCAGCCTCCCAAAGGCACGGGATTACAGGCTGAGCCATCAAGACCGGCCTATTTTATTTTTTAATAGAAATGAGGTATCGCTCTGTTGCCTAGGCTGGCCTGGAGCTCCTGTGTTCATGCTAGCTTCTCACCTCCACCTTCCAAAGTGCTGGGATTACAGGGGTGAGCCACCATTCCTGGTCTTGCAGCTACTTTCTTCATATGAAATTTCCCCAGGTCCTGTCCCTGATTTCCAAACAATAAGATTTCACTGAAACTAGATTTTTCATTTTTGAATTGTTACTTTAAAATGGCAATTTGGTTTAACAGCTGCAGCATCTAATATTTTGTTACCTACTAGTCATATCGCCTCTAATTCTCACGTTTCTTGGCCCTATCCAGTGCAATTCTAACACAAAATAAATTTCCAAAACATTTTTGAGTTTGAGCCCTATATGTGGGTTAATCCGGCTTGTCTGGTAAATGAGATTGGAGAATAAGTGTTACTGGAAGCAAAGTATTGGGCATATTTTTATAGCCCAGATGTCACCTGAGACGACTCCATCTTTTGAAATTTTTAAATACAATTAAATTGACCTCTTTCTTGTTTTTTCTCTGTCCCCACTCCGCTGTCTGCATTTAGTGGGAAGCTTGATGCTCACCTCCAGATTCCTACACATACCTCAAATCTTGTGTTACTTTAGTGGGCATTTTTTCTTAATTCAAATGTTCATGTTTTTCCTGAAACCTGATCTCACTTTTATCTCAGTCCCTTGGCTATTTTCTTCTTCATGCTTCATAGCAACCTGTAATACTTTTCCTTTAATTTGACAGGGTCAAGCATGAGTAGACTACTGAATTTGGGGGCAGTTGAGGACAGGGCTATGATTGTATCATAAAATTATCAAGGAAACAACTGTAGTAAATAATATTAAACACAAACGCCCTTAAGCATGTTTCAGCCACTTTTCCTCCACTCTAACTGGAAGTTTATCAGGGGCTGATACGAACCAGCAACACTGCCTCCTCCCATGATACTTTCTCTCTCCTATCTTATCCCCAGCCTCGCCTTCTGCCTTTCTCTGTGGCTCCTTACTTCCAAATTTTAGTGCATGTCTCCAGTATAACAGTTTATCTATTTGCTTCTTACTTTCCAACCACACCGTGCACCTACGTGTGTACCTTACATCCTTAAAGAAGATGCTATGTTAAATAAGTTATTTCTCTGGAGGGAAAGGTTTATACTCCATTAGTGGAAGAAATGATTCTACACAGCTGTGATTCTAAGTAGAACATTTTCTTTCTCTATAATATTTTTATTGGGTCAGCTTTTTAATTTGGAAAAAAATGGAATGAAAAATTGTATTAGCCGGGCTCGGTGGCTCAGCCTGTAATCCCGCGCCTTTGGGAGGCTGAGGTGAGTGGATTGCCTGAGCCCGTGGGTTCGAGACCCACCCGGGCAGCGAGACCTCATCTCGACCATAAATCAAAAAATTAGCCGGGCGTGGTAGCGCATGCCTGTCATTCCGCCTACTTGGAAGGCTGAGTGGAAGGATCGCCGGAGCCCAGCAGGTCGAGGCTGAGGTGGCCGGGAGCGGCCACTGCACTCCAGTCTGGGTGACAGAGTGAGACTCCGACTCAAAAAAAAAAAAAAAAAGAAAAGAAAAATTGTATTAAATGCCACAAATCACAAAATCTGTTATTTAGTTAACATTAGAGCCAGAAGATAAAAAAGGAAAGGCAGGAAGACAAAAAGGCAGGAAGGCAGGAAAGAAGGAATGGGAAGGGGAAAAGGAAGGAGAAATGGGCACAAGCAGAAAAATGAGGTAGATAGGAATGGACAGGTCGAGCACAGTGGCTCAATCCTGTAATCCCAGCACTTTGGGAGATGGGAGGCAGGAGGATTGCCTCCCGCAACCTTGGTGACACATGCCTGTAATTCCAGCTACTTGAAAGGCTGAGGCAGAAAGATCACCTGAGTCCAGCAGGTCAAGGCTGCGGTGGCTGTAAGTGTGCCACCGCACTCTAGCCTGGGCAACAGAGTGAGACCCCAACTCATAAAATAATAATAATAATAATAAAAGGAATGGAGGGAGAAAAAGATATACATAGAAACTGTTAAGCTAAAATAGCCTAGGTTTGAAAATAAGTTTAGTAGTGAGTAACATGACTCAGTTGTGGCTTGCAGTGCATGTACTCCTCTGTCTCATCACTACATAGAGCTTTCCAGCTTGGAATAAAAATCAATGTCCCTTCAATAGACGATATGGCCCTGTATTTCTGCTCTCCTTCACTCTCGGATCTTATCTCCTGCACTCTCATAGTTCATACCAGTCCATTCACACTGACACATTCTTCAGTAATATTTGGTGTGATCTCACCTCAGAGGCCTTTTCTTTGCTATTTTCTTTTCCAAAAATGTCTTGCCTTAGACATTTATATGACTTACTCCTTTACTTCCTTTGGGTTTTGGTTTAAATATGAGCTTCTTACGGAGGTTTCCTAAACATTTCTTTAGAACTTACTATCACCCCTGACCACCTCTTCCAGCTCTTCTCATCTACTACTCTTATATTTCTTATATTTTATTATACATGTTTATTGTCTGCACCCTCTCATTAGAATGTCCATAAAGACAGAGATGGTGTTGTTTTGTTTACTGGTGGTTTACTTAGAATTGTGCCTCGCTTATAGAGTTGCCCAATAAAATCTTAGTAATAACTGAACCCTAACCTGACTATCTAATTTGTTAAGTTAATTAATCAATCACTTTTTAGAGTTCAAGAACTCTACCCAAAAAGGATCACTTGACCTGAAAAGAGGGAAGGATAGAGGAAGCTGGGTGCAAGAAGAACTTGAAGTCTTAGGTAGGTACTTTACAAAGAGTGTCTGGTAAAACTATGGTCTTCAAATATGTTTTGTTCACAAATCTCTTAGAAGACTTTTGAAAAACCAGGTACTCATATATATGTGGGTTGGCAACTAAAAGTATTTTTCCAAAATATAACTAGTTGCAAGGATGCATTTGAACCAATGAGATTTGAAAGTAAAATGACTGTATCTTTTAAATAGAGCCATGGAATATACAATTTAATACTCAATATCATCTGTTGAAAAATATAAAGCATTGTCTTCTTTAAGAGTTAAAAGTTTATATAATTTATTTTTCTCCATGAATAACATTCCATCTCACTATTCTCCACAGAAAACTATCATCATCATAATGTAATTTGTTCATATGCATGAAAATCACTTTTTTCATATTACCTGTAGGGTGGGTGAATGTGAGTATATTTTTTGAGACTGAGACTCTTCTTTGAGTTATTATGAAAATTATATTAGTGTATGATTTTTTTACACAGTATAAATATATTACACAATTTCAAAAGTATTTACTAGAAATGCATCTCTTAATCAGATGGGTGAATCCGTTTTTTCCAATTAATTCATGTACTTGGAAGATCACTTATTGCTAAAATGGAACAGAGGGTTCAGCATCATGCTTATTTCTATTTTTTCATTTTTCTAATTAAAAACTGAGAAATTTGCTCCCATAAACCAACATATGGAAATTTTAATTCCTGGAAATTCTTCTAAGTTATAAGAAAATATCATACAGTGCCATACTACATCATCACAAATTATTTCCAGTAACCTACAAGCAGAAAACTCTTTTATATCCAGCTTCAATTTTGTTGAAAGCAACAATAATTGAAAAGTACCTAAGTTGCAGAAGACTCTGTTACTCAAACCTAAATGTCATTCACTGTTTTCTACGCCAAAACCAATTTCTATTTGTTTGATGCCCTGAACTTTTATCCCCCCCTGGAATAATGCACCAATAACATGATTAAGGTTGCTAAGTATGTGGGTTTTTTCTCTTGCATAAAGGGATAAGAGTGATTATAATGGGTGGAGAAAGAGAGCTTAATCTCATCAACTTGTTCTCAAGTAGATTAATTGTAGGAAAATATATACATGAAGGTCGAATATTAAGGTTGATTCCATTAAAACTATCATTCAACTCACACAGACTTGTTTGAAGGTTGCTGCTTTAAAAACAAAAAAATAAAACAACCAATCCCATAAATGAGGGTCCTAAAATGTTTACAAGAAAGACATGTTTGAGAAATGCGGCTTTGGCTTGGCCCCCTAAGTGACTCACAATGCTCATCGTCAGTTTATAATTAACATATAGATGTCTTTTGGTGAAGAAACATGTTTGGCTTGTTTAAACCAGGCTTTCTAATTCATATTTGAACACAGGATACTTTTCTCTTGTGACATTGTTTGACAACCCACAACTAATCTTCCATTGGTACATGTTTAACACTATAGTATATGTTGGTACTGAACAACTGATTTGATTAGTCAATTAATCAATCACTTTTTGTAGTTCAAGAGTTCTGCCCAAAAAGGATCACTGAGGAGGAACTCTGAGGAGAAAAGTGGCTTTCGAAAATAAGGGTTAAGCCAGTCTCGGTGGCTCAGCCTGTAATCCCGCGCCTTTGGGAGGCTGAGGTGAGTGGATTGCCTGAACCCGCGGGTTCGAGACCCGCCTGGGCAGGCGAGACCTCATCTCTACAATAAAATCAAAAAATTAGCCGGGCATGGTAGCGCATGCCTATAATTCCGGCTACTCGGAAGGCTGAGGAAGAAGGATCACCGGAGCCCAGCAGGTCAAGGCTGCGGTGGCCGGGAGCAGACACTGCACTCCAGTCTGGGTGACAGAGTGAGACTCCAACTCAAAAAAGAAAGAAAATAAGGGTTCGATGAGACAAGAAGGTTGCAGTCATATGAAAATGAATTTTGATAACTATAGAATCTGAGAGAGGGAGCAAGGGGCTGAGCAGGATGCTGCATATTCAGAACAGAAAAAGGACTAGTTGGAGAAATGTGGGGGAGGGGAGAGGACTCAATGTTACCACCAAGTTATTATATAAGAGCCTTTGACAAGATGATCTAACATCTAGGATATTCCATACATATTCAACAGAAAAGCTGCTGCTGAAAATATTCTTTCATTCTGAAGCTGGGGGTGGTTGGGAAGCCTAGACAAAAAATAGCTCCACATCTCTAGAGATCAAGGAAGTTAAGAAAATTCATTCAGCCCCGAATGGCATTAGATAGAAAATTGTGATTTAGGGAGTTTTTGTTTTTTTTGGTTTTTTTTTAAGGATAGCGTGGCTCAAAATATAAGGGTATGTGAAAAACTGATATGAGTACAAAATCCAGATAAGAGCAATGGGTTCTTTAAATTAATGCACGATGAATTAATATAGGAGTTGAGAGAATTTTTGTTTTTGGTATATTGTCATCCTTTCTCTGAGACTCCCTAGCATTATAATCAAATATTTTGTGCTCAATGCAGTGCACATATTTTTGAAAAAAGGAGTGACACGAGAGAAGTGAAAGAGGGGAGTTAGACTTTAAACAGGAAAAGAGAACTTCACTAAATTCCTAAAGAGGGAACACAGAAGTCACCTAAGGCCGGGAGCAGTAGATCAGCCTGTAATCCCAGCACTTTGGGAGGCTGAGGCAAGAGGATTGCCTGAGCCTGAGGGTTCGAGACCAGTCTGGGCAACTTGGTGAGATCTCATCTCTACAATAAATCACAAACTCTAGCTGAGCGCGGTGGTGTTCTTCTGTAGTTCCAACTACTTGGAAGGCTGAGGCAGAAGGATCACCTAAACCAGCGGATCATGGCTGCAGTGACCATGAGCCTGCCACTGCACTCCAGCCTGGGTGACAACAGTGAGACTGCAACTCAAAAAACAAAACAAAACAAAACAAAAAAACGAAGTCATCTAAGACACAGAGCTGATAATAAGCAGTTGTCTCTCTTAAAAAAAACTTTTGATGGTGTGTCTTTTCTCTTGTCAGTATCAGAGTGTAATTTTTAAAAGATTAGAAACAATATAGAAAACATTACAAAGATAAGTAAGTGAGAAAAAATGAAGACCACAGAAAACACCCTCAGTGAATAAATACAATTTTTATCTATACAGTCCCTGTAATATTTAGCATTCTTCTTGGAGTTCTCTGAACATACATGTGATGGGACTGGACTAGTTCTGAACAAGTTGTAAACTGAGCGCTGAAACTGGATGCCACTGAGTCGATGCTTCAAGCAAACCTACAACTTCAAGACCATTTTGCACAAAGTACTGTGGCCAGTCCATAGAGTTACTGAAGAATGCAACTACCAGCGATGATTTAAATGTGAAATCCCAGAGACAGATTATATTTAGCCTTAATATTAGTTACTATGACAACAAATGGGCTATTTAAAGTTGTTAGCATTCTAGCCCACTGAGTTAATAATATGGACAAGAATGGCATAAAAGTTGAGCAAAAGCAAATTACCTCAATGTCACATCACACAGCAATGACAATGAAAGCTGTGTAGGCTTTAGAGGGTTCAGAGGGTTTGGAAAAACATAGTTAAAAGGACAAATCAATCAGCAAGTTATAAATAGTCTTATAACAAGCAGCAGCACATCTTTTATGTCTCCTCAGTATCATGTTATTCAAGCTTTTTAAAATTCTAAGCTTGGGATTTAAAACAAAACAAAACAGAAAGTCAAATTGAAATGGGCAAATCGGTATTTAGCCAAAATCTCTTCAACTAAATGATCTCCCTCTTACTAACTATCCCTCTTCAATTTCCAGCACATGGTCAAGAGTGGAATGTAAAATGAGACCTGAGATATCCAGAAGATTTTAGCAAGGAAAAAGGTGATGTAATAAGTAAGTAAGGATCAAGTTGCATGAACTGCTGTTTGAAAGATTCATCTGCTAAAAACAGCAAAGAATGGCATATAATAAGATGCTAAAACAGATGGCCCAAGTCACAGTGCTACATTACACAAGTATGAAGACTAGAACTAAAATAGCCCAAGTAATATTTTTATTAACAAGATGCCAAGTACAGCAGCAAAAATACCTTTAGGAAGAAATCTCACTTCAAAAAAGGTTTTTTCCTCTTTACACTTGAGGCTATTTTTTGAATTACTCTTGGTCTGCTGTGTATGTTTTAGCATCTGGGTGCTTACCATGCTCAAATGAAAGAAACTAACTTCTCTCCTTAAATGAGGTTTCCTTGTCTTATGAGCCCACCTGTGTGATGGAGATGATGAGAGTAAATTAAACCAGCAACCTAGGAAAAAGTATACAACACTGTGTACTCTCGCAGTTTTTTTTTGAACCACCATTAACAAGCAGAGTGGGGAATTCAAAAATGTTGCTAAAATGATCTTAAAATTATTAAAGGTGATGCTAGGAAATCACTTCCAGAATGTAGACACACAGTATTGGATGTAACAGGTAGCTATGATTACCCACAGACATTTCAACTACAAAGCAATATACAACAAGCAGATCAGAGCATGGCTACCCAGACATGTGGAAGACTTTTACAATCAGAAAAATAGGCTGAGGCTGACAAACGGATTCACCTATATGGCCCTATCAATAAATACTGCTTACTAATGTTTGTGTTTTCATTCATATATCAATTACTTTTAGGACCTGCTGTGAGAAATGAGCACCATGCAGTGGCTAAAAGCAGTGGTCAAATCAGAAAACCTTAATGTTAATTTCAGCTTTTCCTCTCTGACAATGTGACTTAATCTTGGTTTTACTTGTATTTTTCTCACAAAGCTATTCTAAGTATTGGATGTGTTTAAAGGGTTTTAACATACATATTTCTAGCTGGGCTCAGTGGCTCAGCCTGTAATCCCGTGCCTTTGGGAAGCTGAGGTGAGTGGATTGCCTGAACCCGCGGGTTCGAGACCCGCCTGGGCAGTAAGACCTCATCTCTACAATAAATCAAAAAATCAGCCGGGCGTGGTAGCGCATGCCTGTAATTCCGGCTACTCGGAAGGCTGAGGTGGAAGGATCGCCGGAGCCCAGCGGGTCGAGGGTGCGGTGGCCGGGAGCGGCCACTGCACTCCAGTCTGGGCGACCGAGTGAGACTCCAACTCAAAAAAAACCCAAAAAACAGACATACACATTCCTTTAAGTCCTTTAAACAACAGTGACTGACACATAATTTGTATCACATCTTCTTTGATATTATTAAATATTACATACATTATAAAATATGCATATAACAGAGAAATGATAAAAATGAGTACAAATGGAAATTCTAATATTTACCTTTCTTGCCCCATCAATTTGCTTGCACAACACCACATGGGCATCAGTTTGAAGGACAGAAGTTTAGTAGGGAGTTTTTTAGCCAAGTGCGGTCAAAAGACAAAGATGGCAGTTCTTGTTCAAATATAAAACAGGTAAGATAAAATAAAAAAATCCTAATATCCAGCCTGATATTTGCTAGTATCTTGGACTTCACTACCTTGAAGAGGAACAGAATAGATTTTCAAAGTCTAATGCCATTATATGTTGAATCAGATGTCTACCACCCTTTTAAAAACTTGGCTTTACTTATAGCTTTCCAGCAAAGAAAAAAAAAGAATGTTCTAGTCAAAGAATGTGACTACCTCCTTGGCAGGTACATTTTTTGTTTTTTGTAGTATATAAATTAATTATTATTCTGCTTGCAAACTTAAAACTGTATTGGGTTTTGTCAGCATGAGTCAACCTCTCAAGTTCACCGAAATGTTGAGTTGGTGGACTGCCAGGCTGTGGAGCCGATCCAGGACGAAGGCAAGTTTATCAGGATATTCCCTCCCTTTGCCTTCCTGCCAGCCAGGCTACATTGTCTCACTGATGTTCAGCTTCTTAGATGTTACTGCTTAAAGTTTTCTAAGTTCAACTGTAGACACCTGGAACTGCATAGTTGGTTCAATAAAAGGAGATTTCTCCTTTATGTTTTCATGTCTCAAAATCCCAAGGACCTAGATTTATTTAGGGGTGTGTGTGTGTGTGTGTGTGTGTGTCTGTCTCCCTGCCCCCACCCTTATGATCTCATTACTTAAGTATTCAGTACATGGCTCAATAGTATTATGGAACAATATTTTTCAAGTTCCTCTTAGAAAATGTGTGATTTATGTTTTCGGATGAGAGATTATCATTTGAGCTAGAAAGCTCTCTGATCTGCTACTAGTTTTTTTAGTGTTTCAGTGAAGTCCTCATTAAACACTCAAAGATAGGATGACTGATGATGTTATTTTACAACCATCACTGCGATTGTCACAAGTGTAAAGGAGCTAGAAAGCGCCAACCAATTCACCTGTCTTAGACTCTCTTAGGTCAACTCTCAGACAGCATTTCATTGTGGTAATCACATCTGAACAGCAAAAACATCACGTTTGCCATGTTGTCTGAAGGAGATTTGCCTTGACAAATACTCACAAAAACCAACACTGTAAGCTATTCTTTAAGTCAAAATGGAAAATTAATTCATTCACCTATCCTAATGTTTACCATTTGTCATTTACCATTCTTCATAAGGAAAATAACAATTCAACCATGAACTCAAAAACCCTGACAAGCACCAACTTATGACAAGTTAGCCTATATCTGTGAAGTCATATAAGCTTTCAAAGTAATGTTTCATTTTGTAACAGATTTAGCTAAAATGACAATATTGAAACCACTTTTTATTTCACAGACTTATCTCTATTACCAATTTCTTGAACCCATGAAGAAAATTAAGGCTATTTAAGTCAAGGTGCCCTTGTGGAATAACATAATAGCTACAGTGTTTTCAAGGAGCAGAGAGGTCTATTTCTGAAATGTTTCCTGTATTTGTAATTCTGCAACTCATCTATAATGCCCTCACTAAAAACTGACATGTCACCAAAAATTTCTTCACCAGTTTTTCTTCTCTGAAATCTTTGGCAAAGGAATATGTCATTATAGACATCATAATTAAAAGATAGTAAAAAAGTAATAAAACAATCAAACTATTAAAATCCTTAATTCTTTCTTCAAGTAGGCTAAAAATATTGGGTTGATTGTTGTTTTTCAACCATTTTTTAAAGTATGTTTTTTGAAACATAGTAAAATTTGTCTTCCACTCAAAGTGGGTAACTTTACAAAAACTTTTGACACTGTCAGCTTTATCTACAGCACAGGGCTAAACTAAGTTTTCTACATTTTAAGTTTCACTTTCTATGGAAACTCCAAATAATTCATGTTTTTTAGTGACAAATGTTTTTTCTGTCCCTAGTCATTATCTTTAACTTCCAAAAATATTTGTGATTTTGTCCTCTGAAAATTATATACATATTTTTAATTTGCTGCTAGAGGGTACTTTCATTCAGTGGTATGCTGATAAATGTTTAACAACTAGCTCTCTATACAAAAACAAACAAAGCAAAAACAAAAAGCCTTGATATGTAGCATTTGCTGATCTATGTGGTGTAAATATTTCCAAAAGGGCTGTTCAAATTATCAATCTAATAGCACTGAACGCAGAATTAGAAGAGACATATAGTATACCATTAAATAACATTTTCACCATATAGACTCAAAAGATATAAATAATTTCAAGGGCATAGGTAATAAGATGTCGTAAAATAATTACATGATTAGTTTTGACTATTTGCAACTTTACTGTAATTTATTTAATCATAATATCATGTCATTAAATTTGTAATAATTACCGTGTTTAACAATCATCTTTCACAGACCATTAACAGCTGACTCTAGCACACCACTGCCTAAGTTACAACAGTTAATCAAGAATTAAGCTTATATGCTTATCTACAGTATTTGATTAGTTACTGTATTTCCTACTCCTGGAAGTTAGAGTATGCTATTATCTTCTCTGCTTCATGGAGAAGCAGGAGAAATTCATGGAGAAGAGCTTAAATGGAGTGGCATAAAATTGACATGATTGTGGAAGTCAGTGTTCTTTTTTGAGACTTTCATTCCTTTTACACTCACTGAATTACTATATCATAAAATCAACTTATTTAAAAACTAACAACAAATCTCTGAAAACTCCTAGGGAAATCACAACTTTACTGTGAGGGCTGGTGACATCAGTATAATATTTTCTTACTTTTTTTTTCTCATGTTAGACCCAACTAAATTAATGGAACTATGTTCCCAATCATACAAAGGTTTATATTTCTTTTCTTTTCTTTTTGAATTGGAGTCTCACTCTGTCACCCAGGCTGGAGAATAGTGGCACACTCACTGCAGCCTCAACCTGCTGGGCTCAGGCTATCCTTCAGCCTCAGCCTTCCAAGTAGCTGGAACCGCAACCCAGCACCATCACGCCTGGCTTATTTTTTTTATTTATTGTAGAGATGAGACCTCGCCAAGTTGCCCACACTGGTCTCGTGCCCTAGGCTCAGGCAATCCTCTCGCCTCAGCCTCCCAAAGTGCTGTGATTACTTGTGTGAGTCAATGTGCCTGGGTCTTTTTCCTTTTTTTGTAAAATTTTCTAATCAAGCATTCTCCAGGCCTTTTAAAAGCAAAACACAAATCACAGTGCCTACCATATAAGGTGCACAGAAACCACAACCTCCATTCTCCATCAATCTTTACTGCTATGATTACAACTAATGTTATTAATAGCAAACACTATTGGTTAGGCACTCTGTAACCTAATTTAATTCTCACAGTCACATGGGAGGGTAATTTTGCTATCCTCAGTTTATAGGTGAGCAAACAGATGTAGTTTAAATAGACTAAGTAATTAGCACAAACAAGCATAATTATAAAATTGGAACTCAAACCCAGGTGTGCCTAACTTTCAAACCCTTTACGGTCCACTCTATTAAATCACCTATTTTTGCTATCTCCCTTATCCTCTATTTACCAAGTATTCAGATCAGAAACCCCATATTTACTTCTCCCCAATCCTCTATTCCTTATACATCCTCAATCACTAAACCCCATAGGTTCTACTTCCAAAATAGGTCTCAGATCTGTTCATCTCCCCCGACACCACCCTGGTCTGGCCACCCCCAACTCTGGCCAAGGTAACTGCAAGCATCTCCTAATTGGTTTGCTTTCCTTTCATCTTGACCTTTATTACCCATTTCCTCATGCTTAATTATTCTTTAACATGTCGCTAACATAATATTTATAAAATTAAGGCCTGATTCTGTCAATATCTTAATTAAAATACTTCAGAGAGGACTCACGTTAACTCCAAAGTCTTTGAGTAGATTTCTCACAGTTTTTCAGGATCTGTTTCCTATAACCTCTTCAGTCTCTGGAATTATAATCCCCCATTTTATAGCAACCAACATCTGGTTCTCTGAAGGTGTCAAGTTCTCAGCATCTGGCTTCTAAAACAAGTGATTTTCTCTGCCTAGGGTGCTAATCTTCTGCTGTTTCACTTCTCCAGCACTTCCATTGTATTCTGGTCAGTTATTCAGCTCTCAGATTCACTTTCTCTGGGTAGTCTTTTTAGAATCTCAAAGTCCAGGATAGGTGCCTGCCTTCATGATATCCAGAAGTTCTGCATTCAAAACACCACACTATATCGTAATGATTTTGTTCTGTGAGGTCAGAAATCATGTGTGTCTTATTTTTTTCTGTATACCAATCCCTGAATACAGTGGTTTAAATAGTAATGGTGATCAATAACCATTTGTTGAATGAATTGATTAGTTTGTTCTAAGGATTAAAAAGGGATGATGATATGAAGTAGCTGGTAACACTGCTCTTTTTAAGAGCCTAAAGATACAAGTATAAACACAAAGTTGAGGCAGGGGAATGACAGAATACAGGATATTTTGATGCCTCCACTTTGATCTCTAAGAATGATCCTTTTGGGCAAACTTTTTAAATCATTTTTTAAAAAAAGAATCATTACATTTTAAAAATCAAATCCTTTTTTAATCATTACGATACCAACATGGAAATATTTTAAGAGAGAAAATAGTCTATAGAATTAAAATCACAAAAGCAATGTAATTTTTTGGGAAAAAATGATTTTAAATTTCATTAAAATTCATTTTGTTGAATATTTTCTTTTGTATTCATCATTTCTAGCATTAATTACATAAAAAATATTTGATTCATCCATGTGATTTTGTTCATATCAAATTTTTAATTATTATTTCTACTTTTTTCTTTTTGGTTAGTGTGTCCACTAATTCCTAAATTTTCAAGTCATATGTGATAAATATAAATTATAACTGCATAATTTTACTTTTTCATTCTTTTCTGTAGATAATCTTTTTAATGTATGCATAGCAGACCAATGTCAATTTTTCACAGATTATTTCTAACATAAACAATTTGGAGAATCCTATATAAAATAATATTCTCTGGGGTTTTTTTCAAATTTTTAAACTATTCAATTTTACCCATTGTTGGCTTTACTATGTGCTATTGTTTTTACTAGTATTACTTATTATGAATGTTATAAATGATTACGAATTGATTTATTTCTTTTGAACAGAATGTAAAGCATTTTAAATAATTGAGAGTCCTTTAGTAGGAAAGAGGCAGTAGGGTCAAAATGCTATAGTTTGATTAACAGACACTTATTCAAAGTATTGAAAATTCTTCTTTCTGTCCTTCCCTTGAGTTGTAAACATGATTTTGTTTGTGTACCTAACACCGTGGGACAAAGGCTACATGTGGCCTCAAAAACATCTCATTTTCTTTTTGTATGTAGGCTACTTCACCATTGAAAAAAGAATGATACTAGAAGAAAAAATGACTGGTATCCATAAAATATTGAAAGAACAGAAAAGACAGGACTGCAACCATAGTCAGCAGTAGAATTTAGAGACAGTTCATCCTGAAAACCCATAATAAATGGCACATACTTCCAAAATTTCCTTTTCTAAAAACATGAACTTCTTTGCTGTCATAAATCTAGACACAATTCTGATCTTTTTGGCACGAAAAATTTATAATTATTTGCTCTTTGGAAACAAGGATGCAATTTGGGTTACACAGTTTTACCTGCCCTGTGTTGATCTGATGATAGGATGATAACTCTACTTTGAAACTATGTGTATAACATTCTCAGTACTCATGTAGTGTAAACTCTAGGAGTAGATATGATATTGGCAGTGCTAGAGGAAATTCATATTTAGGGATAAAAGCGGCCACATGCAATAGCAATAATAGCAAATAGGATTGAAATGAATAAGTTTAATTTCTCTCAAAACATTCTTAACATGTTTGAAATTATCAAGTTTTCACAGAGTGTTGTGAAGCAAGACCTACTTGCTGATACCTGGGTAAAAGCAGGGAAAAGAAAGGTTTCCTTTCCTTGTAGGTCAAGGAAACATCCGATGGTAGGACTTCTTGCAATTAAGCACAATAGTTGTTTTCAGCTGACGTATATACATTTTTTTTTTGAGTTGAAGTCTCATTCCATCACCCAGGCTGGAGTGCAATGGCACACTGCTCATAGCCACCCCAGCATTGGCCTGCTGGGCTCAGGTGATCCTTCCACCTCAGCATTTCAAGTAGCCGAAACTACAGGCACGTGCTACCATGCTTGGCTAATTTTTTTATTTATTGTAGAGACGAGGTCTCGCCAAGTTGCCTGGGATGGTCTAAAACCCACGGGCTCAGGCAATCCACTTGCCTCGGCCTCCCAAAGTGCTGGGATTATAGGCTGAGCCACTGAGCCTGGACATAATTTTTTAAAATATGCTCTCATCTTTAATATTGTTGCCTAGTACTTTATATAGTAAGAATTCATGGGTTCTTGCTCAGATATTTTCTTTGGCTAGACTATCTCATGTACTTGTTCTTAAAAAAGAGAAGCTACACTATTTGAAATGATCCATTAACATCATTAACTATATTCATTCATGTCACTCTGCATGTAAAGGACAAAGACTTACCCAAACCCATTAAAAAGTAAACATGAACAGACACTTCTCAAATAAAGACATACTAACAGTCAACAAACACATGGAAAATTGCTCAGTCCACTAATATTCAGAGAAATGCAAATCAAAACTACAATCAGATACCACTAACACTGATAAGGATGGCTACCATTAAAAAGTCAAAAAAACTACAGGTGCTGGCATAGCTGCAGAGAAAAAGGGAACACTTCTACACTGTGGGTGGGAATGTAAACTAGTTTGACATTTGTGGAAAGCAGTGTGGCAGTTACTCAAAGAACTAAAAATTGAGCTGCTATATGACCCAGCCTCCCCTCTTCTGGCAATATATCCACAGTAACATAGATTGCTCCATCAAAAACATACCTGCACACGTATGTTCATTGCAGTAGTATTCACAATAACAGCAAAAACATGGAACCAACCTAGATTCCCACTGAAAATGGACTGGATAAAAAAAAATGTGGCACGTATATATGATGGAATGCTATGCACCCATGAAGAAGAATAAAAGCAGGGCCTTTGCAGCAACATGGATGCAGCTGGAGACCATCCTACTAAGTGAACTAGCATAAAAACAGAAACTGAATACCACATGTTCTCAGTCAGAAGTCAGCATGGGTCAGAAGAGCACAGGGGTGAGATTGGCAAAGTTGGACACTGTTAGGGGAGAGAGGGAGGGAGGAAGAAGAAGAGTATGTGGCAATACAGTGGGTAACTTGTCCACTGATGAGGGAAAAAGGAACAGCTAGAAGCTCGCTTCACCTGCATGTAACTCACTTATTAGTAGATCCTTACTTGTACCTCACAACTCTAAAATAAAATTTAAAAATTTTTTTGAAAGAATGTCTGTTAACTTCTTATGGACTAGTTTCTTTATCCAAAAGTGAAAAAATAGAACCTGATGGTTGTCACAGACTGAGTGTATAATGCGTATTTTTAAATGGAAAGTGTTTGCATTTTCATTGAGACAATTTAGCACACCATAATTAATAAGAAAATTGTAGTCATAAATTAATCTAGGCGAAAACCAGCACTATTTTCGTGAAAATTACTGAAACATTGTAAATAATCCGTTTTTGAAAGAAGTCAAATAATTGCAAGCTACAGAATATAAATATGATTCACCGATGCCTGCTTTATTAAAATATCAGTTATTTTAATGTGAGGGACTCTAGAATTAGGAATGCTTTCGGCTCTTGCTCGGAGCAAAGTCCTTTTCCATATTTTAACAAAATTCGCAAGTTTGTAACCTCTTTGTGAAAGCCAAATGAAAAATAATTTGTTTGAAGTAAGCAATATTACATTATCTTTTTTTTTTTTTTTTTTTTGAGTTGGAGTCTCACTCTGTCGCCCAGACTGGAGTGCAGTGGCCGCTCCCGGCCACCGCTG
>NW_007258429.1:299817-455721 GCF_000164805.1 Carlito syrichta
GCTACCACGCCCGGCTGATTTTTTGATTTATTGTAGAGATGAGGTCTCGCTGCCCAGGCGGGTATCGAACCCGCGGGCTCGGGCAATCCACTCACCTCAGCCTCCCAAAGTGTGGTATTACAGGCTGAGCCACCGAGCCCAGCTTGTTTTTGTTTTTGTTTTAGTGGAGGGCAGTGGCATGCTCACAGTCACCACAGCCTCAACCTGTTGTGTTCAGGTGATCTTTCCGCCTCAGCCTTCCAAGTAGCTGGAACTACAGGCATGCGCCACCACACCCGGCTAATTTTTTGATCTAACATAGAGACGAGGTCTTGCCATGTTGCCCAGGTTGTTCTCGAACCCATGGCCTCAGGCAATCCTCTCAACTCCACCTCCCAAAGTGCTGGGATTACAGGCAAGAGCCAGTGCACCCAGCTATTACATTATCTTTGTAGGCACTTTTGAGAGGGCTGTTTTCACCTATCAGCCTAGATTCTTTCAACATACAACAAAAAGACTGATGAAATAAAGTCTGGAAAAACACCAGTATGTTTTCCCCTTGCAGCCCATTACATCAGCCAGCATTTCCCTGTAGTTGTGATTATTACATTATGACTTGATTACTAACTATTACTGCCACAGTTGGAAAAGTGAATACGCAGCGTGGAGCCATTTCCATTAAAGGAATATGAAATTCCATAACAAGCTCTGAGGCTGTGTGGCTGCTGTGGAGTTGAACTCAGAAGTGCATAAGTATCTACTTAAGATGCCGTTTGAAGGAGCACCCTCATTCACATCATTATTTCATTTAGTTTGAACTGTACCGTGGATTTTTCCATTAAGCAATATTAGACATTTAAACACTATATTGAGGTTATTTGTGCTCCAAAAATGGCAATGTAACTTTTTTTTCTACTCACTTTCTCGAGTACCAGAACTTTCTATCGCATCTACAAGAAATGATCCATTAACATCATTGATTTATTTTTTGGAACAAAATTTAAAGTATCTAAAATAATTTAAAGCCCTTTAGTGAGTAAAAGGTATACTTTCTCGGCATTAGAATCAAAATGCTTGATTAACAAACATTTATTTGAAGTATCGAACATCCTTCTTTCTGTCCTTTCCTTGAGTTTTGTTTTGTTTTGTTTTGTTTTTTGAGTTGGAGTCTCACTTGCTCGCCCAACTGGAGTGCAGTGGCCACTCCCGGCCACCGCAGCCTCGACCTGCTGGGCTCCGGCGATCCTTCTGCCTCAGCCTTCCAAGTAGCCGGAATTACAGGCGCATGCTAACACGCCCAGCTGATTTTTTATTTATTGTAGAGATGAGGTCTCGCTGCCCAGGCGGGTCTCAAACCCGCGGGCTCAGGCAGTTCACTCACCTCAGCCTCCCAAAGGCACGGGGTTACAGGCTGAGCCACCGAGCCCGGCTTTTCCTTGAGTTTTAAACATGATTTTGTTTGTGTACTTAAGCACCTAACACAGTATGACAAAGGCTACGTGTGGCTTCAAAAACATGTCATTTCTTTTTTATATATAGGCAACTTCATCATGAAATAAATTTTGAAAATTGTATTTAAAAATAATTTAAAAATAACAAATGACTGGAATCCACAAAATATTTAAAGAGCAGAAAAGACAGGACTGCAACAACAGTCAGCAGTGGAACTTGGAGACATTTCATTCTGAAACCCTATAATCAATGAGAAGGCACAATGGCAAATGCTTCTAAATCCTCCATTTCTGAAAGCATAAACTATTTTATTATCGTAAGTGTACACACAATTCTGATCTCTTTGGTGCAAAAATCTTTATAATTATTTGTTCTTTGGAAACAAGGATGCAATTTGGATTACACAGTTATGTCTACCCTGTGATGATCTAATGATACTATGATAGCCCTGTTTCAAACTATCCATAACGCTTCCAGCACTCATGAAGCATAAACTCTACGAGTAGATGAGGTCTTGGCTTGTGTTGGTAGCTTATCTGTTCTTCTGAAATAGGGATGTACTTTGGGTTACACTGTTTTGTCTATCCTGTGATGATCAGATGAAGCTTTGATAACTGCTTCAGAGTTAGTGTCTATAAACAGACCAAGTGGTCCCATAAACTAGAGACTGTCAGTCATGCTGCAGTGGCGTGACTGAGAGAAACATTAACATTCATGTTGGTAATATGGGAACAAGTCATTTGGGAACTCATAGAGAAAGGAGTGTGGGTTGCTATGACTTAACAGGCCCAGAAAGCATAAAGTAGTCCAATATATTCAAAACATAAATGAATGTTCATGGGTAAAGTGAATGATACCATTTTTACACTTATTCTTGATTTGTGTGTAGCCCAAAAGACAAAGTGATCTGAGATGGCAAGTGAGATTGATGAAGTTCTTTCAGTGTTTTTTGGGTCGAAATCTAGAGATTAGAAAACACTAAACTACTTAAATATTTTACAGAGAAGGCTGGGCACAGTGGTTCAAACCTGTAATCCCAGCACTTTGGGAAGCTGAGGTGAGTGGATTGCCTGAGCTCAGATGTTCAAGACCAGCCTGGGCAACTTGGTTAAACCTCATCTCTACAATAGATCAAAAAAATAAGCCAGGTATGGTAGCATGCATTTGTAGTCCCAGCTACTTGGAAGGTTGAGGTAGAAGGATCGCCTGAGCTCAGCAGGTGGAGGTTGCGCCGGCCATGAGTGTGCTTCTGTGCTCCAGCCTGGGCAACAGAGTGATACTCCAACTCAAAGAAAAAAATTTACAGAAAAATGGTCATCATTGTAGGAAAACTGCAAATACATTTAAAATTATGCTTGGGACAGATTGTATGTAAGTGTGCACATGTCGTGTGTGTGTGTGTGTGTGTGTGTGTGTGTGTGTGTGCGCGCGCGCGTGCGCGCGCACGCATGTGTGAATATGCACTCAAAATAATAAAAAGACCTAGGGAAGATGTATTTCTTGATTTGACTTTCAAAACAATGGAGGTTTGTTTACTCACATGATTTCCTCTAACCACAATCATGCGGAGAAAATCTATACTTAGCAGGATTGAAGTTGTCCCTAGAAGCTTTCCAGGAAAAGTTAAAAGGAAGTTACTCCTCCTCTTCTGTTTTGTTTGGCCATTTCTTTTCCTGTGTGGGATTGCTAATTTTAGTCTTGAAGGCATATGCTCTGACAGCAGTCAATGCAAGCTTTCAGGGTCTTATTTATCAAAGGAGAAACTTTTCAGTGGTTCCAAATCTGGGTATCTGCACCCTGACTCTCTCCTCCCCCCAAAGTCTTGGCCCTACCTCCCTTTGTTCACGTGCTGCTCCAATACTAGCAACAGCTTCACCCTTGAATTCCTTCCTTTTATTTTTAATCTTGTAAACACAACTGATTGAAAATCACTAATGTAATTATTTCCTATTTCCCCAATACCAATTTGAAGAGAAAATACCTACAAAAATACAGTGTGTACAAATTTGTTGACTATCTAAAAGTTTGCACGTGGGATATTTTGGTCTTTTTTTTTTTTCAAAAAGATGAAAATATTGAGAAAATTTTAAAAACTTATAATGTAGCTGCAGGCTTTTCTTACAAATGGTGACTCTGCAGCAGAGGATAAGAAATGAGCATAAGTAGAACCTCAGAAAATGCAGAGACTGATTTGAAACAGTCCTGGGAGCCCTAGCTACCCTGGAGAAAGTCATCCAACAGTTTTAGGAATGGCACAAGTTAGAGGTCCCATCCCATCCCTGTGACTGGCTCTGTACTTCCTGAATTTGAATAAATCACTTATGCTAAAGAGACTGCTACTGGCTCCCTTTAGACATAGCAACATCAATAATGATAGAAAATCAATCAAATAACTTTTTAATATAATGCATAACTTTAATTGTTAATAAAATTTTGTTTATAAATGATTCCTCAAAAGTCAAATGTTTGTTCTTTACAATCTCCTGATTTCTAAAGTAATTATCTTTTTTAATCGTGGGTGACCAGCTCACACAAAAACTGTTTTAATCTAGGACTTCACCCTTGGTAAGTCACAGTATGCTGAAAATCATTTTTAAGTGTTAATAGTTTTCTATTTTGTGTACCCTTTTTTATTTCATTCTAAACATTCATAAGTAACAATTTTCTTCTCTTTCCCTTATAAGCTATTATTTCTTAAAGCACATGCAACCCAAAACCTTGAAAAAGTAAAACAAAACAATCAACTTTTACCTTTCTTTTTCCAGTCAATATAAATAAGAAATAATATATATTTATATATGCTTTTTTAGATTGGAAGATATAGTTTATTTAGAAAGTAAATTAAAGAGAGAGAAAGAGGGAATTCACCTCCCACAAGGTAGAAAAGGGGGCCAAAGCTTAAAAAACATGTCAATAGCCATAGCTCAGAGAGCACATGGCCACGCCAGAGTCTAGTAAGGCAGTGGTCAATGACTGCTCATGGTTGAATCCTTTTTCAAGAAATACCAAAATATTAAGTACTGAAGTGAAATTTAAGAAAGTAAGAAAAGAGAGAGAGAAAGGAAACAACTTATTAAAAAGCAAATGTTGAGCAACCCCTTTGGGACCCTCCCACTGTGAGAACTTTTCTGTCCTCTTAATAAATCTTACTTGCTTTAAAAAAAAAAAAAAAAAGCAAATGTTAATATTCACAGAGCCCAAACTACAAGCCAGGTCTCTCTGCTAGGTGCTTTGCGTGAACAGTTGATTATTTAGTCATCACACAGTCCTGTGGGGGAGACATCACCATGCTCTTTTTTTTATTTTTATTTTTTGAGTTGTGGTCTCACCCTGTTGCCCAGGTTGGAGTGTAGTTACATGCTCATGGCCACCGCAGTCTTGACCTGCTGGGCTCAAGAGATCCTTCCACTTCAGTCTGCCAAGTAGCTGGAATTGCAGGCATGCATCACCAAGTCCAGCTAATTTTTTTAATTTATTGTAGAGATGCGGTCTCACTAAGTTGTCCAAGCTGGTCTTGAACCCATAAGCTCAGGCAATCCACTATGATCTTTATTGTACAGATGAGGAAACTGAAGTGAAAGTTAAAAGTCTTACTGAAGCACCTATTGTGGGTAAATGGCCAGGCTAACTCTGGTACCAGGTATGTGACTTCAGAAGAAAGGAGAGAAAGATAGAAACAGAGATTGAGATTAAGATCAAGAGAAGAAGAAGAAGGAGAAGGAGGAGTAGAGGAGGAGGAGGAGGAGAAGGAGCAAGGGAAGGAAAGGTTCTTACCCATCCTATCCCCTTCCAGATGGACCTGCTCACACCCTTCACCTATCCCCAAAGTCAAGTTCAGATTTATTAGCAATCCTCACTCTAGCTGTTACTCCACTCCCTTCTCTAGGATTCCAGTTTGGGTCTTTAATGAAGAAAACAAAGGGAATACAAATAAATCACTGTAGTATAGAAATAACCTCAATTATTTTTTCAAGGCAAACGTTTACAAAAATTGGCACTTTCAACATTACTGGTAACAAACCAGCCTGTAACTCATCCCCTAGCTACTTTAATCACAATAGTGTGTTATCACTAAGTTAACCTATTAACGCCTTTCTATTTTTAAAAAGCCTATAAAACAATATACATTTGAGGTAGGTGCCACTGTTTGCTAATAAGTTAGCAAAATGCCATTAAATTAGCTTAGCTCAAGGTAATTGGTTACTATAAAAATGTAATTCCCTGGGTTCAGGGAGATGCTTGGGCCTACTTTCCACCCAACTAAGGCAGTAATTTTTACTCTAAGGAGCCTGAAGCAATCTTTGGAAGAGGGCCCTGGGGACGACAGGGGCTAAAGGTTGGGTCTCTTGACCCCCTTTTTCAATCCCTAATTTTAAATAAGATTTTGATTGAAGAAAGAGATAGTTTACTTCAAATAATTTTGCAAACCACTGAGGTAAGGGACTTTCTGTTTTCCTCAATTTTGAATATAAAAGCAGTCTATAATTGTTACTTAAAGCTTAACTCTGTCTTCAAAATTCATGTCAAATTTTATTTTGGTGTTATTAATGAAACTAGGATAATGATAAAATCTTTTAGTAAGCCACATAATGATTTTTTGGGTTTTTTTTTTTTTTTTTTTTTGAGTAGGAGTCTCAGTCTATCACCCAGGCTAGAAGCAGTTGCACGATAATGGTTATCACAGTCTTGACCTCCTTGGCTCAGGCGATCCTTCCACCTCAGCCTTCTGAGTAGCTGGGACCTACAGGTGTGCGCCACCAGGCCCAGCTGATTTTTTGATTTACTGTAGAGATGAGGTCTTGCCAAGTTGCCCAGGCTTGTCTTGAACTCCTGAGTTTAGGCAATCATCTCGCTTCTACCTCCTAAAGTGCTGAGATAATAGGCATGAGCTACGGTGCCTGGCTACATAATATTTAAATAACAAGGCTTTAGTGGTGCAAAGCCAATTCTTTCACTACAGTATACTGAGGTAAGGAAAAGTCAGAGTAACTTAAGAATGTTTGAAAAGATTAATAGTGTTTTAACAAAGATAAAATTGCCATTAGAGTTGTTTTTTTTTTAATTCTTAAGGTCTATATAACTGGAAGAGAGTAAAATGAGTCTGATCTGATTTGTGCTTCATATTAATGGCCCAGTACACTGTTTCTTTCTATACGAAAGAATTGACTGTCTGCTCTTATAACTTTACCTTATCACCCACACTTTCAAGGTAAAACCTTGAAAAGTTAAAGGTCCTCATTTTATACAGGAATTTTTATATCAACCGAAATATAAGTACTGGCAATTCAAAGAAAGGATAACTAACTAAAATGAGGTTTCAGGGTAATTATTCTAGAAGCCACATTTAAGTTCAGGGCTTTTTTAAAAATCAGAGTCTCACTCTGTCACCCAGGCTGGAGTGCAGTGGCACACTCACAGCCACCACAGCCTCTACTGGCTGGGTTCAGGCGATCCTTCCGTCTCAGCCTTCCAACTAGCTGGAACTATAGGCACGTGCTACCATGCCCAGTTAATTACAGGCATGAACCACTGCATCCAGTCAGGGATTTAAAAAAAAAATAATTTCATTGAGCTACTATCATTGAGCTACTATTAGATATAATTCATGCCATATATACAATTCTGTGTTTAAGATATTCACATGGTTGTACAACCATCACCAAAATCAGATTTTAGAATATTTTAGTCCCTTCTAAAATAAACTCTGTAACCATTAGCTATCACTCATTATCCCCTCCTTGCCCTGTTTTCCCACCCTATCAGCACTAAACAATCATTACTTTATGTCTCTATGGATTTGCATATTCTGAACATTCAATATAAATAGAAGTATACATATGTGGTCTTTTGTGACTGGCTTCTTTGCATAGCATGATATTTCTAAGGTTTATCCTTGTTGTAGCATACATTATTGATATATTTGGTTTTTTAAAAACATTCCATTATATGAGTATCTATATTTTATTCATCAAATGATAGATAATTGGGTTGTTTCCACTTTTTTGGCTATTGTGAATAATGTTGTATGAACATTTGGGTGTACACATTTTTTTGGTGAAGGTATGTTTTTGTTTCTAGTGTATACACCTAGGAGTGAAAATGCTGGGTCACATTGTAACTCTATGCTTAACTCTTTGAGGAATTGTCAAACAGTTTTTCTAGGTGGCCTCACTGTTTTATATCCTCACTGGCAAGGTTTGAGGGCTCCAGTTCTTTCATATCTTCACCAGCACTTGTTACTGTCATTCTTTTTGTTTATAGCATTTTAGTGGGCATGTCATTTTAGTTTTGATTTGTATTTTCCTATTGACTAAAGAAGTCAAGCATCTATTTTATGTGCTTACTGGATATTTGTATATCCACTTTGGGGAAATGTCTATTCAAATCCTTTGCCCATTTTAAAACTGCATTATGTGTCTTTCTATTATTGAGTTGTAAGAGTTCTTTATATATTCTGTATATACATTCCTTATCAGATGCATGATTTGCAATGGTATCTCCCATTTTTTATGGGGTTTTGCTTTACTTTCTTGATGGTCTTATTTGCAGCACAATTATTTCTAATTTTAATGTAGTACAGTTTGTCTTTTTGGCTGTTATTATTGCTGTGTTTTTGTGTCATATTAAGAAAGCATCTCAGCTTAGGTCTTGAATGATGCATAAGAAGTAACCAAATTAAAAACAATGAAAGGTCATTCCAGAGAGAAGTAATAGAATGAGCCATGGCAAGAAAACATGAATTCTTCTTCTGTTTGTTTCAAACAGGGTAGATTTCCATAGAGTCATACCTAGAAACGTTGGCATACCATCACATCTGTTTTGTAACGTACAATGTGGTTCTCACATGGGTATTAACACTATCCTATCGCTAGATACAGGTTAAGCTAAATTGACGCAACACATGTGCTAAAATAATTTACATGCCCTAATTAGTATTCTGAATTTTAAACTAGATGTAGGAGATTGTCAAGTATACATTAAGAGCTTTTTCTAATACCATAATTCTATGAAAAACTAGTAGAAAAATTTCTGTAGAATAGCTAACAATAGCGCTCATATTAATGTTTTTTGTTTTGGACAAATCTTTATTTCCAATATCACTTTTTAACGTAAAATATTTTGCTTAGTTTTGTGAAAGCTTAGTACATTAATTTGAAGCAGATGAGGGCCTGGCCATCTAACCTTACAGCAGGTACGGACTTCACTTCTGTGTGAGACCAGCTTGTGTAACATAAAGAGCCAAGCTCTGAGAGTCAACACACAATTCCTGTACTGACAGTGTGCTTGACATGTCGCTTCCTCTCTCTCTTCTCTCATTGTCTTATTTGAAAACGACCGGGTTTGACTAGATAATCTCTCCAGCTGTGACTTTCTTAGATGAAGGGGCTGAATAGAAACAACTGGTGAGGCAAGTGGCAAATACCTCCATCAAGGAAGTGCAGACATGCAGTTCATCACTTTTATGGCCTGGTTGGAGAGTGCCATGTGAGTCTCTCAGAAATAGCGTCAATTTGTTCATGTCTTAAACATAACAAGACACTTTCAAAAAACATATAATACTACCTGAGTCCAAACTGTGAGTTCTAATCCAGTCCATGAGATAAAAGAAATGCTCTTTAGGTTAATGAGGAAACTAAATATTAGAAATGATAAATTGACTGAAGCCGTCTGCTATTTAGCAGCAGATTAAGATCACCAATCAGAATATGTTTACTCTAATTCTAGTTTTTTTTTTCTCCTATGCTTCAATATTTTTAAGTACAGAGAAGTAAAATGCACAGTAAACAAATAAGACTTCTTGTGTCTTGGTATCTCCCCAGATGACTTATCAGAAGAGAAATAAATACTTGCGCAGTTACCTTAAACTTAAATCTAAAATCCATAAAAATATGTGCCAGGCAATATTATATTAACAGAGTAAGTTGTCAGAAAAATTACCAAATGTTGATCAAGATATTTTGGTTAATAAAGTACCTTTATAAAAATGGGGTATTTTTATTATTCTAAGTAAAAAGAGATAATAGTTCATACTGTAATTTCATTTTTCTCCAATGGAAGTATCTCTGAATTTAGAAAAAGGTTCCCATTAAAAAAGACATGATGGCTGGGCTCAGTGGCTCAGCCTGTAATCCTGCGCCTTTGGGAGGCTGAGGTGAGTGGATTTCCTGAGCCCGCGGGTTCAAGACCCGCCTGGGCAGGCGAGACCTCATCTCTAAAACAAAAAAAATTAGCCGGGCGTGGTAGTGCACGCCTGTAATTCCAGCTACTCGGAAGGCTGAGGCGGAAGGATCTCCGGAGCCCAGCAGGTCGAGGCTGCAGTGGCCGGGAGCAGCCACTGCACTCCAGTCTGGGCGACAGAGTGAGACTCCAACTCAAAAAAAAAAAAAAAGACACGATCAAAAACACAAATTGTAGTTCTGCAATTGTCAGTGCTTCTGCCAGTTAATATAAGATGAGCATTCTGTAATCCAGCAATGCGTTATTTGGAGTAGTCAGTGGGTTTGGTCAGCTTGGCCTAAAGCATACATCTTTTGTTCTTCCTCTTTACTCCAGCAGCAATTTAATTTTGCTGTTCTTACAGTTTTGATCATACTCCTCATTATCTTCTTAAGACTAGAGTCCAGCCAGGTACGGTGGCTCATGCCTGCACTCCTAATACTTTGGGAGGCAAAGGCCAGAGGGTTGCTTGAGCCCAGGGACTTGAGACTAGCCTGGGCAACTTAGTGAGACCTCAACTCTATAATAAATCAAAAAATTAGCCAAGCATGATGGCGCATACCTGTAGTTACAGCTACTTGGAAGGCTGAGGTGGAAGGATTTGCCTGAGCCCAGCAGGCTGAGGCTGTGGTAGCCATGAGCATGCCACTGCACTCCAGCCTGGGCCACAGAGTGAGATTCTGACTCAAAAAAAAAAAAAAAAAGACTAGAGTCCAACTTCCTTGATGTTCCCTACCAGTGTCTTTTCTATCCATGCATCTAATAAATATATATTTAGCAAGTTTAGGTCATTGTGTATAAACAAAGTCAGAGTTCCAAGACTAAAATACCATTACCCTGTGCTTGCCAGACTGAGAATTCTCTTCCCCGGGAACAGGGCTTGACCATGACTGGCAGTGCATTGAACTGAAAGCCACACATGATAGGAAAATGCTGAGGCATAACTAACACCATAAAATTCCCCTAAAGAATCAGGCTGAAGCCATCTCCAAGGGCCTTTGCCTGAAGTCACCTGCTTGCTTTGCTTCCTTCCCTGCTCCGTCCTGCTTTCCTCATTCCCTTACAGTATCTTAAGAGCGCTTCCTTAACACATCTTTTGCACACCAATCCTCACCTCAGAAGCGGCTTCCAGGAAACCTGACCTAGACATTCTGAGAGGAGACAAACAACTTTTAAAAATGCAATGAGGGCCGGGCTCGGTGGCTCAGCCTGTAATCCTGAACCTTGGGAGGGCGAGGTGAGTGAATTGACTGAGCCTGCGGGTTCAAGACCCGCCTGGACAACTTGGCCGAGACCTCATCTCTACAATAAATCAAAAAAATTAGCCGGGCCTGATAGCGTGCGCCTGTAGTTCCAGCTACTTGGAAGGCTGAGGCGGAAGGATCGCTGGAGCCCAGCAGGTCGAGGCTGCGGTGGCCGAGAGCGGCCACTGCACTCCAGTCTGGGCGACAGAGTGAGACTCCAACTCAAAAAATAAAAATAAAAAATGCAATGAGAATAAACAACGAACAAGATAAATTTATGTTTTTCAAAGGAGTCAGATCAAATAAGTAACTGCACATTTAAACCATCTTTTTCACCTTTCTTTGACGAGCATTTTGCTAGTAGCTGCTCCATAAATATGTGTTGGGTAACAATTATGAATAATTACATTAACCAACAAATATAAAATGCATGCATTCATTGCCTAATTCCTATGCCTTTGGGCAATTTTGATCACAGAGGGACATCAGAGAAGCAATCTATTTAATTGCAGATAAAAAGTATAATAGTGTTAATATTAACTAGTAGAAATTGAATGCATCCTTTGGAGAAAAGTGTATAGGTCACTTGGACCTAATATGCCGGAACTATGAAATGTTTAACCAACCAAAATGAGAGGAAAAAGAAACATAGTAGGAGTCAGACCAAGATGAATGAGAAGTTCAGGAAGGTTAAATTGTTCATGTACCACTCTTGAAAGCCTTGGTAACAGGATTTAGGCTTGAGCATACTGACAATTCCTCCCCCTTCCCTTCCAGTTTCCTGGCAATGTTGATAACTATGAACCTCACCCTAAGTAAGTTATTTCTTTATAATCATTCTGTTGTGTGATCAAGTGAGCAGAAGGTGACCAGAACTGGCCCAGAGATAAGTGATGTGGAGGCCAAGGAAGGCAGGAGGATTTCAGGCAGCAGCCACTAGAAGGGAACAAGACAAAGAATGAAGGAGAAAACACCCAAGTAGCTTTAGAGAAAGTAAAGCATAGAAAGAGGAAGAAAAAAGCTCTGATAGCTCTGTGAATGAGCATGGAAAACCAGAAAAGTAGCTACAATCACAGGGATCACATTTCATATGTAAAGTAGTAGTAGTGATACTGAAAAGCTTACTCTTGGAGTTTGCTTTTTTAAATTTTATTTTTGGCCATTGCTCTGCTAAGCTATGGTCTGACCACGTGGCTCCTTGAGCTATGGTCTCTGTGTTTCCTAGCTTTGGCCCCCTCCTCTACCTTGAGAAGGTGAATCTCTTCTCTCTCTGTCTAATTTACTTTTTAGCCATTGCTTTGCTCAACTCTGGTGGGTCCACGCATCATGCTTCTTAGCTTCGCTCCCCCCCACACTTGGGTAGGTGAATCTCTCTGTATCTCCTCTGTCTGCTCTCTTTCTAATTTGCTTTCTGAATAAACTATATTCTCCAATCTAAAAAAATAAATATTATTTTTAATTGGTAGAATACTGTACATATTGATGACGGGCATAATATATATAATGCATAGTGATCAGATCAGGGCCATGAGGCCAGCACTGAGACAGGGAGACTGGCCATGGCTCTGGGAAACACTGCCCTCAGAGGTCCTCTGTGTGCATAGCAAGACCCACTTTCACCACATACCGCCATAAGTCAAGCCACTGACTCAGATTTGCCAGACACCTGGGATCCCCAGGTAGGTCTCAGACTGGGTCTCAAAATTATTTTGCAGTCATCAAAAGATCTGCATTAAGTACTGAAGTTGATTGAATGAGATCAGATTAGGGTAAGGTTTTTTTCTTTTCCTTTTCCTAGTCCTCCCCAAACCCTTGGGAAGACTACTCAGTTTTCCATTTAAGTTACAAAAGAAATAGTATGTTCCTCTGATAAACAATTCAAAAGAAACAAGAAATGCATACAATAAAATGTGAGTAGATTTCCTCCCCTCCATCTTCTGAGCCCTCCTGCCTAAGGGTAGAACACATTATTATTAGCTTTCGTGTATTCTTTCAAGCATATTCCATGATTTTTTAAAAGACATACTGGGGACAGTCTGACATCTTAGTATATAGGACAATATGTAGGAAGCCCTAGTCCTTATTCTCTTAATAAATGCATAGTATTCCACTTTTTAATAGATTTATGCATCTAGTTCCCTAAAGATTGACAATTAAGTTGTATATATCTTTCTGCTGATATAAAATGTTGCAATGAAAATCCTTAATACAGAAACACATACACACACACACATATATATATGTGATATACACAAGAGACATATGCAAGTATGTCTGTGGGATGAATACCCAGAAATGAAATTGTCATCAAAATCTAGGTGCATTGTTCTTAACCCACATTTCCAACTTAACAACAAATTTAACAATTTGTACCTTCATCAGCAATATGAGATTACGCATTGCGTAACATACTTACTGAGTGTATCCTCAATTACTTTTTATCTTTGCTAATTTAATAGATTTTTTTTAGAGGTCTCTAGTTTCAATTTTTATCGTGTTTACTAATGTGTCAGATTAAGCTAACTTTAGTCTAAGGGACATTTGTGTGTGTGTTGGCCGTTTCTCTGAGTTGCACTTTTTCTTATAATACATGCTGTGCTTTCCTTTCGTTACTTCTTTTTTCTTGGTTATAAATTGAAAATATTTTATATATTATTTTCCAGTTTGACATTTGCCTTTAATTTTATTTATAATTTTCCCTAGACTTACTTTGTATTATTTAATATATTCAAATATATTCATACATAAGTATAATACATAATCATTCTATTTATGGTTTCAGGTTTCATGTCATCTTTGAAAGCGTTTTCCTATCCTGATATTTCAAGAGAAAATGTCAGTTTCCTTTAGCTTTTTAATTTATTTTTTTGTTTAACTCGTAGCTTCCTCCCAAATACTCATGCGTGTGCATGCACACAAACACATTCACACACATACACACTGACACACACACACTCACACTCACTCTTTTTCTTTTTTCAAAAAACCAGATGACATGGTCTTTGTTTCCCTCTAGATATGGCTCTAACAGAAAACTTATCCTGATATTTAATATACTTAATAAGGAGGACTAGAAAATAATTCTTCTAAATCTAAAGTCAACATTTTTTTAACTAGGACATTTTCAGACACTCATCTATCTAGTCACCAAAATAAAAAAAAAAAAGCAAATTAATTCTTGTGTGTAATTAGGGAGGATATAGCAGAAAGTAACTATGTTCAAAACTAAATTCTTTATAGATGTTTACTGAGATTTAAAAAAATAGCATTTTCTAGGTATTTGTCTCTATGAGTTTTCCAGACTAAAACTCCAACTACAAAGCTCTATGGTGCAGGATTCTGGAGGCTCAGTCACCTGCTCATCTGTGTGTAGAGCAATTCAATAGTACTGGAAAACTGTATTATTCTGGAAAACTGTAACCTTACCCAAGAGTAAAGAGAATGGCTTAATAAACCTATATATACACATCACACAGCTTCAACAAATGATGGTTTTCCATTCATAGTCCTCTACTCTCTTTCTCACCCTTTTTTAAAAAATTGAAGTCTCACTCTGTCACCCAGGCTGGAGTGCAGTGGCACTCTCATGACCACCACAGCCTCGATCTGCTGAACTCAGGCCATCCTTCCTCCTCAGCCTTTCAAGTAACTGGAACCAGGTGCATACCACACCTCACTAAATTTTTTTTTATTTTATTGTAGAGACAAGGTCTTGCCAAGTTTCCCAGGTTGTTCTCAAATCCCTGGGCTCAGGCAGTCCTCTCATCTCTGCCTCATAAAGTGTCCTTTCTCACCTTTTTAAAAAAATAATTTATTTGTTTTCTTGGAGTATCCTAAGTAAATTCCAGATATATCATATCATATCATCTGTTAATGTTTCAGTATGAATCTCTAACAGAGAAGCATATTAAAAAAAAATAACCCTAATACCATTTTTAAGCTTTGTAAAATTAACAAAAACATTATTAATATAATATAAAATAACCAAGTTGTGCTCAATGTTTCTTGATGGTCGCAAAATGTCTTTTTGTACTTTTCTTTTCAGTTTCTGGAAAAGGTATATCTATCACATATTTTTTTTCTTTTTTTTGAGTTGGAGTCTCACTCTGTCACCCAGACTGGAGTGTAGTGGCACACTCCCAGTCACCACAAGCCTAAACCTGCTGGGCTCCAGGCTTTCTTCCACTTCAGCCTTCCATGTAGCTGGAACTACAGGCACGTGCTACCAGGCCTGGCTAATTTTTTTTGGATTTATTGTAGAGATGAGGTCTCACCAAGTTGCCCAGGCAGGTCTCGAACCCGCGGGTTCAGGCAATCCACTCACCTAAGCCTCCCAAAGTGTGGAATTACAGACTGAGCCAACGAGCCCGGCTGACCCTTAAGAATCTTAACTAATCTATAACATTTTCCCCCATCCTTCTTCCCCATCCATGTCATCTATCAGGTGATTTGTCC
Organism: Carlito syrichta; assembly: GCF_000164805.1. Lineage (NCBI taxonomy): Eukaryota > Metazoa > Chordata > Mammalia > Primates > Tarsiidae > Carlito > Carlito syrichta. The sequence continues at coordinate 315,165 of NW_007258429.1, forward strand.
TACCGATATTCCTACATTATATATTTAAGTGACTGTATACTGCTGCCATTTGATACGTTTCTCTAACCAGATATTTTCCAGAAATTGCTAATTAGTTCTAGAGGCTTCATAGTATTTATGTTCATTTAAAACTTTTTTTCTGGGGACAGAAAATGAATAATTCACATATAGCATCATCGTGATTAGTGCTTATCGGGGGACAAAAAGTAACTGGCCACACCATTCATAGTTAGGTTAGGACTTATCAGAGGGTCTAGGTATTATCATACTGCCATCCACTTTAAAATTTCTCAACATAATTCACCTCATGATTTTAGCAGTCACTGATGGTCACTACCTAGATTCATTATTTTTCAGTTGTTATAAAATTATGATTTTTTTCATTCTAAAATTTGTTCAGCATGTACTAGCTGAAATTTATCCCTAAAAAAGACACTTACTTCAACAAATATTAGCTTACCTTGAAAAGTAGTCCATATAGAAAAACCAGAAAAATGATATATTCTCTTTATTATCAAGTTTCAGAAAAACCAATGTGTGTCTAAGCAAATTCTAATTGTGGTTATTCATTTTTGTTTATTCGGTTGTTGTTGTTTTGGTGGGCTGGTATCATTATATACTCATAGATATTGATTTTTTGACATTAATGCAGCAACTTCAAGTTCAGGTGACATTCCATAGATTTATACTAAATAAATATATGACCTGAAGAATGTGACATTCTCAGTCAAATGTTCATGGGCAGATGTTTAGGAAATGCAAACAGGTATTCTGTTCAATATAATCTGTTACCTTTTTTAAAAATTGTAAAATACACGTGAATATTAACAATGGACTAGCCAGGCACAGTGTCATGCACCTGTAGTCCCAGCTACCCATGAGGCTGAGGCGAGAGGATCACTTGAGCCCAGGAGTTGGAGACAAGCCTTAGCAACATAACAAGACTCCTTTTCTAAAATTAAAAATTGAAAAAAATTAGCTGGATATAGTAATATGTGCCTGTAATTCCAACTACTTGGGAGGGCAAGGTGAGAGGATTGCTTGAGCCCGGAGTTTCAGACCAGCCTGAGCAACATAGTAAGACCCCCGTCTCTAAAATGTAAATAATAATTTTTTAAAAAACCAATTAGCTGGGGGTGGTGGCATGTACCTGTAATTCCAGCTACTTGGGAGGCTGAGGCAGGAGTATCACTTGAACCCAGGAAGTCAAGGCTACTATGAGTTATGATTGCACCACTGCCTTCCAGCCTAGGTGACAGAGTGAGACACATCTTTAAATAAATAAAAATAATGGAAAGGCGATAAAAATGTCTATTGTTCAAATGTTTCCCTGAAAAATTCCTTTCATGCTGGAATAATCCCATATCAGAGATGTTTGTTCTATTACTTTGCTTATGGCTATTAACCTTAGGCAATATTGAATGATTGTTTTTAAAAGTACAGGTTGTGGTAACAGTTTGAGGAAGAAAGGGGAAGTCAGGTTTAGGAAGAGACAGAGGAAGTTAAAAAAAAACACCTTAATTAATTAAGAGAGAATGCTGTATTGATGGAAGGATCTATAGTTGGCATGATAGATACGGGCAAATAATTGGTGTGATAGATAAGGGCAAAAATCCACAAAAAGTTAATGGAATTTAAATCAATGCTCTACTTTCAAGAAAAAGAAAATAAAGTGGGATTTGCAAAGAAATAGCATGAATACGGGCATGCTACCTTGATAAGATGCTTTACTCAACCATATCGTTTTACTATTTAATGCAATAAAATTTCAAACATTAATGTTTTGTTCACAGGGTAGACTTGTGTGTTTGTTTGGCATGTCACCTAAACACTATAAATATATATTTTCATGCATCTGCAAAGAAGTTAATAATGAACATTACATAAATACCATTTTGTGACATCCAGTGCAAATTGCAAAATTAACCACATAAACTACAAACAAAATTCCAAAGAGGTAAACAATTATTCATTGTGCCATTAATTCAAACCTTTTTAATACTAGATGATTTTAATTGCCAGATTCTCAGACTACTTATCAGTTAAATGTCTTCATTTTTGCTTTGTCTTTTAAGAAATAATAATAATCCTGCAGTGCTATTTAAAAAATTAATCATTTAAATTAGCCATCAGCTTCCTATGTATATAAGCCATTTTAATAAAGAAATAGCAAGAAAGCAGAACTATCCTGCTGATGGTTACCTAAGCTGTGCCTGTGGTAGGTGACAATAATAAACTGAACATGTCAAGTAAGATTGTTTTCAGTTTAGAAAGCTTAAAACTGAACAAGTTCTAAAAAAGAGGAAAGAACAGGCATAAAATGTTTGAAGACACAGAGTGCTAGAGTGAAAGAAGTTTGAAGTCATCTATATGGTCTCTGTCCCCAACAATCTGGGTGGCGTTGGTCATATCATTAATTTTTTTCAGCACTGGTCTACAAATTTGTGAAATGCAGAGGAAAGAATGAAATATAATCAAAGTTTCATCAGGGTTTCATCTTTCTAATAAAATATAACAAGTACACCTATCCTTAAGAACTTAAAAATAAAAAAATAAGATTGTCTTCAGAGGCTAATTATAATTAATTAACTACAACTATTCAGAATTGAAATATGTAAAGTCAACTCAATGAAACCAAATTATTAACACATCTCTAGGACCTGACTACAATGTGACTGAATGTATTAATACTAATACATCTAAAAAAAGAATGCACCAAAGTAGAAATTGGTCAGCCTTTGGGAATAAGAAAACAAGCTTCTAGGAAGACAAATTGGCAAGTAGGACCTACCTGAAAACTGTATGAGAGAGGAGATCTTTGCTACTGGACTTGTACCTATGCATTCCTACCTACAGTAGATGGGATGACCTTTAAGTACCGCAGCTGAAAGTCCTGGCTCATCAACCTGATTTCTATTTCACTTCTTGGTTCGTTTGCCTGCTGGGGAAGTGATCCTCTCGGACAAGAACATTGGCATTTTGATTATAATTTAGCTTTATTTGTAACTTGCCTACACAGATTTACAAGTGAAACAATCTGTTGTAATCTATATTTACAATTCTCATTATAAATACCAAACCTGATTTTTGGATTGTTATATGCATATCAGCCTTTATGGGTTTGAAAAATGCAAACCCATTCCTAGCCTGCTTCCAAAACACTAACAAAATCAGGTTTATGAACTTACAAAATGAGCATTGGAACCTGGAGTGGCCTTATTTCACTAAAGTAAAAGTCCCTCTGTGTAAGCAAGTCAGCATTCCCCAAGTGGTACCTCTCTGATCAGTTGTCCATACTTAGGGAACCACCTTTTAGTAGTTACAAGTCAAGCATGTGGCTTATTGTGATTGTAAAAGAACAGTCAGAAAAGAAACCAAAGGCTCAAGTAGACAGAGTTGTGAGGACAAGTGTAGACTTAGCTTATCTATACATCTAGTAGATGATTAAATGTAGTTTTAGTTTAATCCATGAACATATCAAATCACCATTGAGCTGAGCTAGAATGCTTAGCAATGTTCAGACTGATAAACATGTTACAGGGTGCCAGATAATATTAGAACACTAACATATTAGCCAAGTCAATACGTTGCTCTCCAGAAAGGGGATCTAAAGATATGTGAGAAAAGTTTATACTTCATAGAATATGTAACTTATGGATCACCCATCCTATCTCATACATTAAAATTCTTTCTGCCTGCAAAGGAACTAATGCTACCTTTGAACTTTCTGTTTTGTCCAAACAAGAGAGGCAATATCCCCTCAGACTTCTAGCAAAATTAAGACATGGCTAGTTGGCAATACAAAGCTGACTGTGTCTTAGCACAAACATTCCCTATGTTCTAATTTCTGCCATGTTAATTTTTTCCCTTTCTGAAAAAAAATCAGGCTTCCATCATTTCTATATTGTTTAGACATAGGGTTATAACTTTGTAGTTTTGTGTAGGCAATCAATTATAAGCAAGGCATTTCTAGGTTTTTGTCTGAAGCTCAATGAATGCACTCCAGCCACTCGGGATCCCGATGTTCCACTGTTGCATCTGTACTTAACAATGCGTGCTGTTGTCAAAAGTGACATGGAGGGTTTAAGTTAAATTTTGTTTTCTGACTAAAAGGCTTTAATAGCTTCATATTATCGAGTCCCATTTCCCAAGTGTCTTTAAATCCTTTCTGGGTTGTAAAATAAGAAGATACATTAAGTCTTCAAGGCCACCAAAGGAGCATTGGATACCTTCCTACAGGGATCAAGGTATACATATGGCTTTCAACAGTACTTCATGGACATGAGAACATCCAAAAGGTTTCCTTAAATATTTAACTCTTAGAGTAAAATGGCATAGGCACAGGCGAACGCAATTTAGTATTTTCAAAAGCAATAGAATTCATTAAAATGCCACACGATATCATAAATCAATAATGCCTGTTGCCTTCACTCACTGAACAAATAATTGAGATCCTCTATGTGTGAAGCTCTTATGTTTAGAGTCATTGTGTGTGCATGTGTGTGTATAAAATATATATTAGAACTTTTCATTCTTTTTTATTTTTAGTGTTTATGAATGCATACTAGTGGTACATTTTTATGGGGTACATGTGATGTTTTCCTACCAGTGTACAATGTATAATGCTCAAATCAGAGTGATTTATCATTTTTTTGTGTTAGAAACATTACAAATATATTCTTCTAGTTATTTTGAAATATAAATTATTGTTAACTATAGTCTCCCTATTGTGCCACTCAACACTAGACCTTATTCCTTCTATCAAACTGTATTTTTGTACCCATCGATTATCCCTTCTTTTCTCCCCCTTCCCACTATCCTTTCTAGCCAGTGGTAAAATCATTTTACTCTGCCTCCATGAAATCTGTTTTTTAAGCTTCCACATATGAGTGAGAACAAGCAACATTTTTCTTACTGTACCTGGCTCACTTCACTTAACATAAGGACCTCCAGTTGCACCATGTTGTTATAAATGACAGGATTTCATTCTTTATTATGATGGAATAATACTCTATTGCATACAAACACACACACACACACACACAGACACACACACACACACACACACACACACAGTGCCAAAAAATGCATACACTTTTTAAGAAAGGAAAAAACTGTATTAAAATTGTATTATTCAAAATATACCAATAACAAAAGATGAACATAAGTCATGTTTGACTTCTGCAATTACAAGAGGTGCTCAAAGTGGCTACCATCAGCATCAAAATACTTCTGATTATGGTGAACTACAAGTAAAACATAGATAACATCTCTTAAAATGTGTGTACAGTTTTTGACACCCCCGTGTGTGTATATGTATGGATGTATATACACACACACAGACATATACACATACATACACATATACACATACACACGCATACACACACACACACACACACACACACACACACACGCACACACATATATACTATATCACATTTTCTTCATCCATTCATCTGTTGATGGACATACTTGGGTTGATTTTATATCTTGACTATTGTAAATAATGCTGCAATAGGTCCCATATATTTTGTCCTATAGAGCAGGACACTTTTTGAAATAGAGAATGCTATTTAAAAGTACAATAGAACAACAGCCACAAAACAGGACTATCTCAGGCAAACATGACACATATGCACTCTAGTATCTTACAAAATGGGAATGTAAAATATAGTCCTTGCTCTCTATGTGTTTATAGTTTACTAAGGGTAAGAAATTTAAAAATAATATAATTCTTCTACTTCATAATTCTATCAAGATAATTATTACTCACGGATTTAAGTTTTTCCTTGTTTGATTTTTTTTGATCCTTAAAGAACCATATTATGTAGCTGCTATTGCTGTCCTCATTTTACACATGAGGAAAACAAGGAAAAGAGAGGTCAAATAAATTATACAAATTCACAGGGCTAAAGAGTAGAGAAGGTGGAATTCAAAAGCAAGCAGTTTGACTCTAAAATCTAAAATCTCACTCACTCCCCAAAGCAGCATCCTGTGATGTATTATAGTAAGGAAATGGCAGATATTCTGGGGCCACACGGAAAAGAGGCTAAAGCAAGCCTCTTGTACCAATCAAAACTTTCAAGAAGAAATGACAAAAAAGCTGTTTACTCAACCAAGAGAAAGAAGTAGGAACAAGGAAAGCATGGTCATTTCCTTCAATATTAATGATGCAAAACCATCATTATATTTATTAGGCTATCTTTATTAATGTATAGTCTACAAGTTAAAATTGTATATATTTATGGTATTCAATGTGATGTTTTTGTATATATGTGTATATATATATGTGTGTGTGTGTATATATATATATATATATATATATATATATATATATGTTGTAGACCCAGATTTTGCTCAGTAAAGGTAGGAATTAATCTAAAAGAATAAACCATATATGCTGTGGGTTGAATTATGTGGCCCCAACAGGCAGCTTGAAGTTCTAATTATTTGTACCTTAGAACGTGAAGTTATTTGGAAATAGGGTGTTGCAGATATAATTAGTTAAGATGAGAACACTGGAATAGGTTGAGCCCTTAATCCAATATAACTGATGTCTTTACTAGAAGAGGAAAACCTCATGTGAAGACAGACATGTGATTACAGAGGCAGAGACTGGAATGACACAGCTGAAAGTCAAGAGTCACCAAGGATTGAGTACTATGATCAGAAGCTAGGAAGAGGCAAGGAAGGATTCTACCTAGAATCTCAGAGTGACAATGGCCCTCCTGATACCCTGATTTTGGAATTTTAGCCTCCAAGCTGTGAGGGAATAAATTTCTGTTGTTTTAGGCACCTTGCTTCTGGTACTTTTGTAAGGTAGCCCAAAGAAACTAATATAATATATAAACATACAATTCAGGCACTTCTACACTTCTGGAATTAGAAAACCAGTTAGGTTAATATTGGGTGGTGACTGAAGCAGAATTTACGTATCTCATGAAATGTGTTTGCATCCATTCTATATATAGCATACGATGCTTTTTTGCTATTTCATAAAACCCTGTAAAACAATTTGAAAGTTCCTCGTAGAGTTATTCAAAATGATCAGTTGTTCTGATTATACATGATGTCAATACAAAAAAATCACTTAAATTTGCTACTATACTGCAGACCCGGATGTTTAGAAGTTAATTTTTGAAAATATACAATTTCTATGACATCCAACAGAGAAGGCACTAATTAACTAAAGACCATGCTCTGCCCAAGCTTATCCAACATCATTTAATGATCTCTGCCAAAGGCAAGTAAGCAAACAAGAAGAGGGGCCAGGTTGTACAAGATAATGTTTTCTCATGTACCACAAGAAGCAGAAATAGGAAGAAATCAATGTTTGCTGATGGAAAGAGATAAAACTGTCAGGAAAATAAACTTTATTTTTAAGTTTTTGTTAAGATCTTGGCACTAACAGAAAGCAAAATCAAAGATTAACAATTTCTCAAAAAAAAAATTTGTTGAATCATTCTTAACTGTTTTCTAATTTTTCAGTTGTGGAAATACTCATATTTTATAAGCACTTTCCTTGTGTAACATAAGTTGACTTTTGGGATAGTAGAAAACTTTTATTCCTTACTGATTTTATTTGAAGCATCTCTCAGAATTTCAGAAAAAAAAAGCTGTGATGAGTCTAATTTAGAATAAATGTGTCATGTTTACAGCCAGCACTGATATAGATTATTAATTGGCACTGACAGCACATTCTTTAGCTTAATGGATAGGAGTATTTTGTATAATTTTAAGTGAACTAAATTTAAGTTTCAAATCTCCATATTTTAAAGTTATTCAAAAGAGTGCTTCATTAAATTAGAGATTTGAAAACTCAAGTAAATCTAATTGTCTTAATTGGCATCTTTAATGTGCTAACCACAAGTAAAAAGGATGGATTTTATTTAGTGGTAACACAAGTAGATCACTAGTGTATTTATTTCATGCTACCTGTTGAAAATGGTAAGGGTGGGTATAGTAATAAATGATCATTTATGTGTTGAATGTGCCCAAATGACTCCTATCTTTTGGATATATATAATTTGGATATATTATATATGTATATATGTCCATAAAATATAGACACGTACTTATGCACACACACACATACACACATACTTCAAGCATATACAGAGTGTGACTCATAAACTGGATCAGTTAGTTTGATTATCATTCCATCATTTAAAAAATTCACTTCAGACTTGCTAAGGTTAATTAATTTGAGTAAAAACCAAACAAAACTTATTGTGGAATATCTACCATTTAGTGATCATCCTAGTTAAGTAATATATGTCTGAATTATTTCAAAGGAAATGAATATTCTTCCAATAAGAAAAATATAAAATCTAATTTATCAATGCCCATGTAATGGCTCAGAACTTCCACATGAAAGGAACTGAAACCGTTTACCCTAAATTGACATACTTATAACTATGAACAAAACAATCAATTGAGTCTCAATTATATGTTGATAGGCAGTATTGATTTCTTTCTATCTTCTTGAAATACCTTGATAATTTTTAAGATAATTACTTCATGTCAACTCTTATAGTAAAATAATGATTATGATCTTATCATTCCTACTTATATAATATTTTTCATTAAAACATGTAGATTTCAAAAGGAAACATCTAATTTCAAAATTTATATACCTAACTATTTTGATTCGGTGTTTTGAGATTCCTTTTCTGATCTTCCACATGATCTGATTTTTGACCATGAAAGAATGTGAGAGACAAAGTTTTTATGACCAAACAAATATCAGTCTGTATTTATATCACAAATCTTCATCACACAAAATTCCTTGTGTAGGAACTTGCAAACTTAAAATGCTTAGATTTAATTCAAATAAAATATTTTTTAAGAGATGAGGCCAATAAATTAGAAAAATATAGTTTATACAGGTATATTCTGAATGCCTGTGTCCCTCCCGAATTCATTCTTTGAAATACCAATCCTCAATATGATGGTATTAATAGGTGGGGCATTTGGGAGGTGATTAAGTCATGAGGATGAAGCCTTCATGAATGAGATCAGAACCCTTATAAAGGAGACTCCAGAGAGCTTGTTCATCCCTTCTACCATGGGAAAAGAAGGCTGAAGGTGAGGAAGTAGGGCTTCACCAGACATACGCTCTGCAAGTGACTTGATTTTGGAATTCTTGGTCTCCAGAACTGTGAGAAATAAATTTCTGTTATTGATAAACCACCTAGTTTATGGCATTTTGTTACTGTGGTACAAACAGACTAAGAAATATTTTATCCTATACAGAAAAACAACAACAACAACAACAACTGAATATCACATGTTCTCACTGATAAGCTGGACCTAAACATTGGGCATGTAAGCACAAAAATGGGATTAACAAATTCTGGGCATTGCTAAAGGAGGAAGAGTCGGAGGCAGGATCAAGGGCACATGGCCACTCACTGGATATCATGACCACTACTAGGGGAAGAGAGGGCTTGCTAGAAGCCCAAATCTTACCTGAATGCATCTTACTCATATAGCAAATCCTCACATTTACCCCACAACTCTAAAATATACATACATACATACATAAAGGCATAAATATTTTTTTAAAGGAATAAAAGTCTTAAGACATATAAGCAAAATCTGACTGAACATTACACCCTGGTTAATGACTTCTGCTTTTCTTTTCCATTCTTTAGTAAAAATAAAAGTATAATAATTCTGAATCACCATCAAGCAACACAAAGTCAGCAGCAAGGAAGAAGATACTAGGGTCATGATATGGACATGCTACTCATTGAGCTTGACTCCAGGAAATGGGTACTGTTTTATCCTGGGATTGACTCACAAAAGGAAATCTGAGATAAGATTTTAATTTACAAGTAGGTAGTTTATTTTAGGAATTAGTCCTAGGGAAACAAAGTAGGAGATTTGAAACAGTGTCACAAAGAATGGGAAAAAAAAACAATACAAGAAAGTATTATTCTTCTGGTCATTGATGAGAGTGACTGGGGCTCCATTTTAATGGGAACCTCTGAGGAGCCATGTAGAATGTACCTCTGAATTGACTGATCAAGGAGGGGAAAAAGAGCATATATCTATTGAATTATTCTTATTGACTGACGAGCTGCTTTTCAAAGAATTAGTACTCTGCTGCAGAAAGTTTAATTTTGCTCCAAAATCTGAAGTTCTATGCTGTAATTCTCTTCTTATACGTAAGAAGAATCCACACAGCATCCTTATCCAGCATCAAATCTGTTAGATTGCATTGCTTGAGCAGCGAGGCAGTTTCCACTAAAACCCAGAATTGCTGCAGGAGCCTCTTTTGCTCTGAATCCTACTTGAAATCGGCAGCCTTCAAAGTCAACTGACAAAGTGACTTGCCGAAATGTTACTCATTTATTTATTTTCTTCTATTGTATTTTAAAGATGTGGGGTACAATATAGGCAAAGTTTGAGCCTCCCTGTGATCTCCACTTTGCCTGGTTTGAGATCGGGTAGCCTTATTGTTGTGTCCCCACCTCTACCCTTTAGAAATATTCAAAATATAATACACACAGCCCCTGAAATCCAAAGGCCTACTTTACACTGGACCCTACCCTTAGTGGCAGGGCTGGTGAGGAGCAACACCTTTTATCATCACCTGGCATAATCTTACTATGTATCCACAGTATTTTTTACTTCCTGTTCACAGGGTAGAAAAAAAAATGCCGGGATGTAATCCATATAGCAGACTAGTACTGATGATCTTCAACTTACAATGGGGTTACTTCCTGATTAACCTATCGCTAAGTTGAAAATATTATTGCAGCACTATACGCAATAGTAAAAACATGGAACCAACTGTGCTACTCATCAAAACCGGACTGGATTAAAAAAATGTGGTACATATATATGATGGACTATCACGCAGCCATAAAGAAGGACAAGCATATGGAATTTGCAACAACTTGGATATATTTAGAGTCTTTCATATTCAGTGATCTATCACAGAAACCAATAACTGAGTACCACAAGTTCTCACTCATAAGCAGAACCTGAACATTTACCCTAATACTTTAAGAAAGGAATTGGCAATAGCTGGATACTGCTGGAGTGGCCCACAACACAAAAAGGGTAACTGATATTAAGCCAGGCAAAGTGGGGACCAGAGAGAAGCTTAAACTTTACCTGTACGATGTCCACTTGTATACCTAATCCTGAATTGTACCCCACATCTTTAAATTTAAATATATACATATAATAGAAAACATTATTAAGCTGAAAATGAATGCATTTAATATACCCAACCTACAGAACATCATAGCTTAGCCTGCCTACCTTAAACATATGCAGGACACTTACATTAGCCTACGGTTGAGCAAACTCATCTTGTTACTCGGTGCACCGTAGAGTATCGGTGCCGTGCGGCTGACTAGGAGCTGCAGCTCACGGCTGCTGCCCAGCATCTTGAGAGAGCTTTGAACTGTGTATCACTAGCCTGGGAAAAGATCAATTTCAAAATGTATACCAAGGGGAGAAAGGCTAGAAGCCTAAACCTCACCTGCACACAATTTACTTACATAACAAATCCTCACACGTACCCCACAACTCTAAAAATAAGAATACGCAATTGCATAAAACAGAATCATTATTGGAAGCAAAAATTCAAGATAACGTTTCTACAGAAGGTTTATCACCTTTCCACCAATCACCATAAAGTCGAAAACTCCTAAATTGGGGATTGTATACTGTTCTGTAGACTACCAAGACAATCAAGTTTCCTGTGTGCTGTAACGTTACAGAGAATGAGAGAGTTAATCCTGACCCAGGGCAAAGTTGTGTAGGTGGATTACTGTTTATTCCACATAAAAGCAAATTTTTATTTCTCTTTCTTGATAAGAATTGAAAAGCATGCATTTGTCAGATGACTAGCTGCATACCAGCTAGTGCCAGAAGTGTGTTGATTTGTTCCAGTGAAGATACCACATCTGGTTCAGCAGCTGTGTTGGTTTGGTATGTCATATGCCATCATCCATCTGATTTTTAAAGTATTTTATATATGAAATGAACAAGTTCATGATAGAGGCTACTACTCCTTCACTGTTAAGTCTTTGGTAGTATATAACCTTGAAAATCTTTTCAGGGAAGCAGTGTCACATATAGTTTAACATATTGGTTTGGAAAGAATGGATTTATAGGATTCCACTGTGTCTTTCCTATCAAAATTGTTCTGGCTTATTCCACAGGTCATATAATCAATGTGAGGATCCTACCAGTTGCTAAGTATGTCCATCCCAATTTTGCACTTGGGAGTCTGGGGGAGATAATCAAAGACAAACCCACTTACCAGGGCCAGGTCCCCATTTATCTCTTGCCATTCAGAAGTTCTCATTCTATGTTAGCATTTCAAGTCCGTTGATCTCTATGCAAGCTCATATTCTAGAGAGCCCTCAAAAGGCCATTGGAAGGCTCTCTGCTTCCAATGTAAATTTCTTAGTAATATGGCCATAAATCCCTTTGAGGTAGGGCTTTAATGGTATTTTTGTGTGTATATAACTTTTAGTGATTTGCAAGGATTTTCTTTAAGAAAAACAGGCTTCCCCTTTAACCAATGAGATGTGGCTCCATGAACTAGTTTAAATTTGAAAATTGGATGAATGAATATTATCTTCCATTATAGTGGAAAATGTCAACTACTCAAGATGTTATTTTTGTTTCTTTATATAGAGAGTTAAGTGTTACTCTACTCAGCAACCCCTAAAAATATTATCTGTCACCACAAACCCCTGTTGATAAAAGCATTCTGGTTGCTACTCTGGGCATGCTGCTAATTACACTACTTATATCTACATTGAGTCTGTTGATGAAGTGTTACTATCTCCTTCCTGCCATTTATGAATTCTATCATCCCATTGATTTTAGACATGTTATTCCATGATAGCATCTCCGACTACAACCCTGGTCTAAAAAGGACAGCCGTCTAAGCTTCTCAAAGATGCCAGAGCCCACCTGACAAGTACATTTCTTATAGTGTCTTTCAAGAACATGCTAAAAACAAGTCTCATATAATAAATCTATGCTAACATGCCCACCACCTTGATCCTTCTTCATTATTCCACAAAAGCAGTTCCTGTATCTTTACTTCACTTACTGTAAATCCCCATTGTATAAATTTCAGAGTCATCATAAGTATATTAGGACTAGTACCAGGTATTCTTAGCAAATAATTACACCCAAGGCATGGAAGAGTGATTTCACCTTAAAATCTACCTGACCCAACACCATCAAAATCTACAACCATTTTACTGGTCACCTCCAAATCTAGTTGCTAAATCTGGGAATATATGGGAGACCAACTACAATAGGACAGGCAGAAATAATTCCAACTACTTTAGTGAATTAAATACAATTGTATAGTGATGACAATAATAGCTTAGCATGGTAAGTTTAAAAAGAAATTATTATTTTGGGGCTGGGCATGGTGTCTCATGCCTGTAATTCCAGTACTTAGGATTGTTTGCGTCCAGGAGTTTGAGACCAGCCTGGGCAATATAACGAAACCTCGTCTCTACAAAAAAATCAAAAAAATTAGCTGGCTGTGGTGGCATGTGCTTGTATTCCCAGCTACTAGGGATGCTGAGGTGTAAATATCGTCTGAGCCCAGGAGGCTGCTGTGAGCCAGAATTGTCATGATCATGCCACTGCACTCAAGTCTGGGAAACACAGTGAGACCCTGACAAAGAAGAAGAGGAAGAAGTAGAAGAGGAAGAAGTAGAAGAGGAAGAGAAAGAGTTTTGTTTCCATTGCTTTTTATATTTAAAATTTAAAAAACCTTTTTGAATCCACATTTTAATATATTCCCATCTGCTAATACTCCCAGGGCATCAGCATTATACAAAGATTTTTTAAAATTTAATTAAAATTCTCATAAATATAGCCATTCTTTGGTCCTCAGATTTACCTATTTATTATTCCCTCATAATTCATCTTTTGTTTAAATCCATGGCCAATCTTTGTACTTAGAAGAAATATTTCTCATATATTCCAGATACCTTCTCAAAAAATATTAATCAATGTATTTAACAAGACAATACATGTAGATAAATGAACAAAGTGCCTAGCACAATGTAAATGCTTAGTAAATTATAATCATACTTATGATTGAGTTGATACAAAGAAGCAATGGAAACAAAACTATTTAAAGGTATAACAGTAAACATCAGAAAATGTCCTCCCAAGCAAGCTATGCTGAGTACTTTTATCCATGTAACCATGAACTTAATAAAGGTGTATGTCATCTGGAGATTGAACTAGGTGCTGAGAAAGAGGTGCAGAGATTGTGAAAGGAGTCCATGATAGGAATTTTTTATTAATAAATTTTGGGGTTCTTGTTCTAAACTCTTTCCATATCTTATCTAAATATTCATTGAAAAAATATTAGTTGTTTTAGTTGGAGATTCTCTCACATGATACAGCAGAAGACAGGATTCAGTCTAGTTAGATTTACCACAGATGAAAAAAGCAAATTATATTAAATTCTATAAATCACCAAGGTAATAAATGTAATATTTGCTTGTTTCTGATTAGATAGCAGAACTCAATTCTGCCCATATTAATTGAATATAAGTCCAAACATTTAATATATCTGTTTTGCATGTGCATATTTCAGTATTTTATCAAAAATTTAATAGACTACATCAAAAAATAATATGCGAATATGAACCAAGATTCATGAAATAACTGCAAAGAATAACACACAGGTAGCACTAATGATTTCAAACTGAAGAACTGGCTACCATAGTTTGCTAAGATTTGCATCATGGTGAAATTACCACATTAGAATATGCATAGAAGAATAACAAGGGTAAAAACATGAATAACTCTGTAACAGCCTTGGTAGTAAAAAATGCATTTATACAACAATCAAGTGACTGAATATGATTCTATTATAAAAATGAAAAATGGCCTTGCCTTATTTTTTATCCCAAAACTAAGCAGTCACCAGGGTTCAAGTGTGACAAACTAGTAGACAATGTTTCTTCTTAGCCTATTATTTTAGATATACATAATTTTATTTTTTTTGTGTTGGAGTCTCACTCTGTCACCCAGGCTGGAGTACAGTGGCACGCTCACAGCTACCACAGCCTCGACCTACTGGGCTCAGGTGATCTTTCCATCTTAGCCTTCCAATTAGCTGGATCTACAGGCGTGCAGAATTATTTTTTTTAATGGTTTTCAAAAAATATTGTAGTAATGAAAAAAATATTATCCTAATAAAATCTTACCCAGAAGGCCAGCATATTAAGCAAAGAAAAGTAGAGCTGCTTTGGCTGGTGCATATTCTTTTCTGTGCTTTCTTTTTTTGGTTTTATTTTTGAAAGAAGAAAAGGTCAAAATCTTCCAGTCTTTCAAACATGCACACCCTTGATTATAATTTAAACAAATTCAAAGACCCTCACATTATACTGGCTACAATTAAACTGTCTTTCCATCTGAGTATTTCAAAATATTCAGAGTTCAAATATTCAAAATATCCTACTGAGAATTTCTTTTTAAAAGAAGCTTTGTCATGCTTTCTACCACATGACCTCATTGCAAGAACTGTGCAATGTAATTTAATTAAAATCCCAGCATTTATTTTGGTGGGGAATATGAAAAGTTTATTTTCTAATTCATAGGAAGGAGAAAAAAATGTTTGAGGTCAACTGCAGAAATATTGAAAAACAACTGTAAAGAAATGACTTAGCCTCTTACATATCAAAGTATGTTTTAAAGCTATAGAAGTTATTATACTGCAACAGAGTATAATTTACTTTCTTGCATCAAATTGGAAAAAAATATCAAAAAAGAATTTATTCATGCTTAGAAAGATAAAATGTTACTTTCAACTTTGGCAAGCAATTCTACTTATCCTACAGCAATGCTACCACACATTTCACAAAGATGTATATACACATAACACACACACACAACCTACAAGTGTTCTGTGGATTATTGATTTTCATAGTGAAAATCTGTAATTCAATGTGGAACAATATGGCAGCAATTACACCCATCTGAGAACACACACAGCAAAATTCCCTGCACCCATACAGAGAGCTATTCAGCCTTAGTGAAGATAACAAGCTAAGCCACTGGTTTTCAAACTTTAGTGTACATCGGAATTACTTGGAGAGCTTGCTAAAACACAGATTGCTGGCTCCAGGTCAGGAGTTTCTGATATAATGCGGCCTGATAATGTTTATTTCTAGCCAGAGCTCTCCAGGGACCACATATTGACAATCACCAGGTGAGAACCAGAATTGGTACTTTGGACACACGACCAAATGAAAAATTTTAGTCATAGAACAAAGCTTGCTATGATCTAATTTATTAAAAATTGAAGATGGACTGTGGACATACATAATTATATCCATGAAAATGCATTGAACAAGGACTGCAAGGTAATACATCAAACCACTTAATATTTACCTCTGGGAAGGGGCTGAGGGGAGGAGAGAAAAGAGAACACGCATGCTAAATATCCTATTGTTTAAATAATTTACAAGAAGGCTATATTCATTATTTAGTTGAGTTACAGGTGTGGCAATTTTGACAGAGAAAGAGAGAGGAAAGAGTAGAAAGAAAGTGGAGAATGAAGAAAGGAAGAAAGGAAGGAAGGGAGGGAGGGAGAAGGGAAGGAAAGGAAACAGGAAGGAGAAGCGGGAAACTGAAGACATCAAGAGCTCGTACTGGATTCTTAGATTTACTGACTACCCTTCTTTTTTTTCTTACTTCCTCATGTATCTTTATAATAAACCCTCATTGAATGAGGTAGTCCGAACATAATTATATTCCTTGCAAGCTAAAAAGTCTAATTAACAGAGATGCATCGGCTCTGCAGAGCATTAAAACACAAAAAATACTGAAATTGACTTAAATGCATCTAATTTAAAACAGAATATAGGAATGCTAAAGCCATTTTAAATCTACGTATTTTCTTGCCTATTCAGATTTAGAAAATCTCCACATTGCTCTAAGGTCTAGAGCTGATGTTTCCAAATTACTTAACACACACACACACACACACACACACACACACACACACACATACACACACACGGCCAACATATATTTCTATTATGTGCCAACAAAATGCTTATTACGCACCAATAATGTACATATATACATGTGTATATAAATAATATGTGTACATATAGATTCATAATATAAATTCAACTCTTTATTTTAATTTTTAGTCAGAGTCTCACTGTCATCTACAAGTACAGTGGCACCCTCAGCCACCGCAGCCTCGACCTGCTGGGCTCAGGCAATCCTTCTGCCTCAGCCTTCCAAGTAGCTGGAATCGCAGGCATGTGTCACCACACCTGGCTAATTTTTTTGATTTATTGTAGAGACAAGGTCTTGCCAAGTTGCCCTGGTTGGTCTTGAACCCCCTGGACTCAGGCAATCCTCCTGCTTTTGCCTCCCAAATTGCTGGATTACAGGTGTGAGCCACCACGCTTAGCTATAAATTTAACTCTTAAAAGGATTCTGTAATATAAATACAATGGTTATTATCCCCCCAATTATATAGATAAGAAAACTGAGGCACAGAGAGTCAAAGGTTAAGGAACTTTCCCAAGGTCACATTATTAGTTCTGGTGGAGCCAGGATTATACCCAGGCCATCTGCTTCCAGTGTCATGTTCTTAACCCTGCATTATATGGACCTCTCCTTCATTTATTTTATTTTCCTTGAATATATCAATATCCTCAGGGCACTATCCATCACTAAATTTTGTAAAATTTAAATTTAAACTAAATAAAAATTTAAACTAAATATTGTAAAAAAAAAATGTTAAAGAACCTAGAAAAAAATGCTGCTTTAGAATATACTTCTGGAAATAAACAATCCTTATGACTTTCACTGCTACATGGATAGGCAGCATTTTAAGAAATCTGTAGCTGAGTGAATGGGAAACTTCTCTCTTCCACTGCATTTCCAACTATCATCATGCTTAGATTAGACAATCAAGAAAGTCATCCCAGCTTCACGACATCAGCCAAGAAAAATCATCCTCAGGACCAGCTGCCAACAGCCCGCCCTTTAGTCTTTGGCCAGGATGCCAAGCCCCAGCTGTTCTGTCAGCCTTACTTATACAGTTTGTTGACAATGAAGAGGCCCAGTTAATTTTTCAAGCTGGCAATATAAGCTGAAAGGGATTCACCTGCAAACACTTTAATTACTTCTAGGAATGAAGCAATTTTGATATTGAAACTATCCCTTTTTTTTTAAAGGATCAGAGCATATTTAAATGGTTCCAAAAATGGAATCGTTTGAGAGAAAAAAAAAAAAAAAAAGGATCTATTCCTTTGTTTCAGAATGTTATTTTGGATTAGAAATGTACCACTGAAAGTGGACCATGGACATCAATAATTACATTTATGAAAATGCATTGAACAAGGACTGCAAGGTAATACACCAAACAAATAATATAATGTTTACCTCTGGGAAGTGACAGGAGAGATCAAAAGCAGTGATCAATGTGCTTCTGAATGTGAATGACCAAAGGGAAGATGTATGGAGAAAACAAGACATTTCAATATTAAGGGGAGATACAGGTAGAGAAAGAGGGAATGGAAGAACACCAAGGGAGAGTTAGAAACAGATTAGAAGTTTCATTTTTAAACATAGCTTGGCATTCAGAACGGCACATTCAGTGTGGGAATAATGGGAGCCTCAATGAGTCTTCTCTTGCCAGAAACGGCCTCTCATAAAGCTCTTTGGGACTTCTTTTAGATTTGCTTGGATGCCCTTTTTAGATCCCAATTTTTGATTTTAAAATTATTTCATGTCTACAAGTAGAACAATTATAATCAAATTATAACATCACTAAATTTTCTCTGACATAAAATTCCCTTGAGTTAATTCTATTATTTTAAAAAACTTTTGGTACAATTATTTTCACTTAGGCTCCACTGTTTTCTGAACAAATGTTACAACAAAAATGTTTTACATAGCCATTTCTTTTTAGTTCTTGTATGAAACCAAATTATCCTGACTCAAATTTTATTGATCTAAATTTTATTAAGACAACTTTATTCTTTAACCTATTTTCAGTTAATAATAAATGTTGAATTTTCAATTTTAGCCCTTTTAAGATGGATTTTTCAATAATTTTCAATAATTTTTTTCTGCACTACTTTTGCTCTCTCATTTTACCACCAGCGTAAGTTTTATGACATATTTTACCATTTCAAGTTGTGATCTTATCTGTCTTAGCTATTTATCTACTTATCAGTAAGTGTCATATGCTTATTTTTCTTTGTCCTTCAGAGTCAAAATGGTAGGACCGGAAGGTTCTTGAGTATGAAGAGTTAAGAAAGACAGAAGCAAAAAACAGGGTTGAAGTGGTGAGTTCATAATATCTCTATTGTGCTCTTCACTCTTCCCTCTGTAGCAATCTTTGCTGAATTTATTTTTTCTGGAATACAATTCTTAAAATATGTAACATTATCTACTCAATGAGACTCCTTCTCCTGACCCAGTGTTTATCTTGATTACCTATGTGAAGTCTGAGCTAGTCAGGTTATTGATAATAAGAATTGTCAATTCTTATTGAGTTAAACATCCTCAATATTCCCCAACCAAAATAGGTTTTTTCATCCTATATACATAACCTGAATATATTTCCTTAAATCTAACCCTTTATTTTGTTCCTATATTTTCTCTCTACATATAGTTGTAAGTTTGGTGCCCTTTGGAACTCTCCAATTTTGTTCCTGCTATTAAATTTGCTTAAGAAAGCTATAGCCAGTGATTCTGAAAGCCTGAGTGCACATAGCACCTGCAAACGTTTATTCTTCAACGTTTTCTATGAATATAATGACTGGGAGTAAGCAAAGTACATGTGACCTCGTGCATCACATTCTTCAGAACAAATGCCTCTTTGCTTGCAATTATGTCATCATGAAATCATGTTCCACATTTCAAAATAAACTCATTGCTGTATGAATTGTCATCCTACTGAGATATTTTTGGAGGTGCCTCCTTAACAGCTTCCTTAGAAGTATCTTCTAAATTTCTCACGATATGAAAACAAAAATTTCTTTTTTCACCTGATACACATGAAGACTTCAAGCTTGAATGTTCAGAAACAACCGTTCTAGTCCTGCATCGCACATTCATTTGCACTTGACACACACACACACACACACACACACACACACACACACACAGAGTTATAGCTAAATCTTCTAAAACATGTACTTTCTAACTTCCAGAAAATGTCAAAGAGAGGTGTTCCCAATGTCACAGTTCGGGACTCACCTGTGGACGTGGATGTCCTGTGACCAGACACGTCAATTCCAGGGTTTCTCCTTCCCGTATGGTGTAGACCCTTTCTGAGTAGCGCTCCTCCTCAATGTTACAGGCCAAGCCTGAGTGCACGATACGGACCGTGGGAGGAGCTGTCGAGTTAGGAAGAAAAGAGACAAGACACATACAAAGATAAGTAAGTTGTTCTCCCATGAACCGCCCTGATTGTAAGAGCAATTCTTATTAGACTTCACCATAGTCAGATCCATCAGTCGTAACATTTCCCCACGGGATTAGAGATTTTTGCTGAACAGAAAGCTTTGAATTCATCTTAGTCACCAACACACTTGCAGGAGAACAGGGTGCTGGGAGAAAACTGTTGCCTCAGAAAATCACCGTTAGTAAAAGATCCCCTAATAACATTTGATTGTAAAAGTGTGAGAAGACTCTTTTCTTTCTGAAATTCAAACTTTAATATAATAAGGACTATGGTACTAAAAAATGGGTAGTACAAAAGAAAGAAGACAATCAAAAGGGAAAAGGAATGTGAATCAAAGACACCGACATTTTTCTACTAATTATATAAGTCCTGTGGTGCAAGTTATGAAACTCAGGAGCAAAGTGGTTTGGTTCTCAGGAACTGAGCACTCATTTTAATTTACATATTATGGGCACCTGAATTGATATAAGCAAACAATGATTATTGAATTAAGCCACTTAAGAAGGTAATACATCATTGATGCCTTAGTCTAAAATTCTGTTTCAAAAGAAACTTAATTCTCATAAAACTGTTCAAATTTCTAAATATATGTTTCTCCTACTTCAGTGCCACAGGGACTAATAAAATTTAACTAGCACTCATTGACTTTACTTATCACTGGAAGCAACTGCATGCAAAAACTGTGAGTCATGAGAAATAACTAATAAAATACGGTGCCGGCCATCGTATAGATTACTGACAGCTACTTGCTTCAGATTGGAGATCATCCCCATTTGTATACTCAGCACTTTTGATTGCAATACGTTTGGGGGAGGAAGGGAAAAGGCTATTTTAGTTAAAGGCAAGTGGAAAGGCTATATTTATATGTAAAAGACAATGTTCTCAAGAATTTCTTGAAATAAATCTTTAACCTAAACTGCAGTATTACTAGCGGAGGCTTTTGATTGTCTGAAAATGAATGCTGGCATATTAGAATTTTTAATTTAGCATTAAACTATAATTAATCTTATCAAATTGGACAATGAATTTGGTGATTTTGTGAAGAAAAACATTATAAGGCTAACCTATATGAAAATCCCTTATAGGAAAATCTGTGTTTTGAAAGTAAAACGGAATAGTTTCCAATACCTAATACTTCGTTTTGTAGAACTTAAATTCACAGGCCACTCATAGAACTCAGCATTAATGGAAAAGGGTGTATTTTATTATCCTTTTCAATTTCAGTTAGAAATTGAAAATAGAAAAGCCCACTTAGAGAGAATAAAACAACTGGTTATTTCCATGTATTTCTAGGTACCAAAGCATAATCCTGTTATTTAATCCTTAAAATTCAGAACTCTGCTCTATATTGGAAAAAACAAACAAAACACAACAACAATAAAAAACAAAAAAACTCTGCTTTCTGTTTGGAAAAAAAAAACAAACCCCACTTTCTAATATCCATCATTATATGACACATAACATTTTACAGCAGAAGGATAAGAATGAGGTTATCCTTTATATTAAATATACAAAGACCTGATATGTCTGCAGAAAACTTCATTTTTCCCAAACACTCCAGAAAACTTCATTTTTCCCAAACACTCCAGAAATCATTTTCCCCAAACACTCCAGTTAACTACAGTGACACTGCTTCTTAGACTAGATTCTTAGAAATATTTTTCTTGATTATATAAATATTTATTAACTAGAGAAAAATTCTCTAAGGGTTAAATTGTCCTTTTTCTTTTGACTTTTTAAAGTAGCTAAACTTAATGCTATGCATCATTCCACTGGTTTGAAAAATTAAATGATGCTTAAACAAATCAAATGTCTATCTGGTCTATAAAACCAATTTATCAAAAATTTTCTGCCATGTCTTTAGACTCTGTCTAGACATTGTAATAATTTGTTTGGTTTTATGGCATTAGAAGTCCTTATCTTTAGTGTTTCTCTGGGTGTTCTGATATGTTTCACACAGTTTCTTGCAAATCATTTCCGACAGTGATCAAATTTTGACTTCAATTTAGATAAGTAATACTAGCAAGGTATTTATTTTTAGACATCTGTATTATATAGCTGTATTCATATTATATAGGCTAGCCAACCCTGATTATAATTAATAAATGCCTAAAAAACAAAAATAGAAACATTTTAATAGAAAATTTACATCCAATTTTATTGGATCCAAAATTTATTTTCATGCTAAATTTAGCTTCATAAGTGATAGCCCACATGTTTGTTAATACATCTAATTATATAATGACATGGCATCTTTTCAGACTAATTTACACTTGTTATTTTTGTTTTAATTTCAAAACAATGCATGTATTGTTATTTTCAAAAACATTGTACACATAAGTAGCTTTATTTAAACTATGTAAATTATACATTAAGTACAATGTGACATTTACAAGGGTTCATTTTCTGCTATTTTTTTCTTTATTTTAACACATTATTAGGAAAGGTAATTGCCTGTATACTGCAGTCATCATGAGCTTACCACCTATCCTGTAGGAGGGTGAAATTTTCCACCAAACTCTAAGTGTTGAAGGTGTTTTCCTTTCAGTATTCATTAAAATATGTGCTCAATGTTTTAGCTGCTCAATGATAAAGTGAACATTTTGGAAGCTTCTTTTAACTATTTCATCTACAGAAAGCTCATATGAAAGTGTCTTGAAGCTCATCAAAGTCAATGCTCTTATTTCCAGCTTAGAGAAGGAAAGTCAGAACATTAAATAACCTGGCCACAGTCCTGTGGCTAGCTGTCACCTAAATGAGACCTAAATTACTGGTTTGTTGTTCTTTTCCCTACTTCATGCTGTCTATTAAAACTATATCTGTTAGAGTTTCATTAGCGCTCTAAATAACTCCCAAAGTAGGCTAGGCTGGGGTGTGAAAAAAGATTGAGAAACTTTTCATGAAGTAGTTCGAACACTGTAACTAAATTAAGAATACAAGCAGTCGAATTGCTCCAGACTTTTTGTCCCAATTCACCATCCTGTTTCCAGTCCCTACCAAATCCATGACATCTAAAACTGCCAAAATAGTATTTTGAAATTTCTATTTAATCATGTCATTTTTCTGCTTAAAAACCCTTAATGTCTCCCTATGACTTTTCACAGTCTTAATAATCTCTCTTACATAGGTGGCATTTAGATCCTCTAAAAGTGTCCTCATACTGACTGTCCAACCTGAAATCCCATTTCCTTGTACTACCAGCCTATTTATCAGTGAGAAAGTAGACAGCCCTGAATTTTAAGTGTCTTTGCTTCTAGTGCTCCCCCATCTAAAATTCCCATACTGGTATTTGGACCCATGTTCCTGGCACCTTCTTAGATTACCTAACTGTGATTCTCTTCTCTTTTTAACAAGAGTTTTCTGTACAGATTGCTTGGTGATTTTCCTTTCACTTAACATTCAGACTTGATATTAAGCTCTCTAGTGCCAGGATGAGCATAATATTGGCATCGGTCCCATATCACAGAATTCAGAGCACAGAGTAGGTATTTATTTAATCATGAATTTATAGTTTCTGTTTGAACAAATATGACACTGACCTCCTATTTTATCAAAATGCCAACTATGATGGTACAGCGTTTTCTTATTATAAATAAAAGTGCAATTTGCAATGTTATACCTGAAGCAAGACATCTTTGATTGTCCCTTGTTGGAAAGAAAACCTCAATTCATCATTCTTAAATTGGACTAAAGGGTTATGATTCCCTTTGCCCTGTAAAGTCAGCCATGAATTTAAATGTTAAAATACCACATGAGACTCATATTCATCCACATTTCCTTGAAGTAAACCAAATCTCATTACATAAAATCTTTCCTAACAGTAATCATATCAACTGTCTTAATCTGAGTAAATTTTGGCTTTGGGTTCAAGAGGTCAGTCTAAAGGGCAAAAGAGAGACATTCTTTATTTTGTTAGAATACACTTTTGAAAGTTAAACTAAATTCTCCCTGGAGAAAGAAAACAAATAAATTATTCTCCAATGAGAACAAGCAGGAGCATTTTTATCCTTTCATCTCATATATAGACTCTCAAGCATGTATTTATTAAGCAAATGCTATAGTAGGCATGAGGCTATTCTCTGAGGATAGGATGATTAACGCCCTGAGCTGCAAAGTTCAGGGGGCTTACAGCCTATTGGGTCTGTCTAATTTATTAAAAGTTATTATAGTTGAACTGGATAGGTATCCTAAAAAAAAAAAGAAGAAGAAGAAAAGAAAGAATACTACATGAGTACAAAGCGGAGAATGGCCAAATCTGCCTGGGGGAGCCTAGTAGATTTCACAAAGTTAGTGACTCTTAACCTAACTTTTGAAAGATACTTTTGGGAACAAAAGGAGAAAGACATTCCAGAGAAGGAAAATAGTTGTGCTCAAAGATATGACTATAAGAGAGCATCTATTGTGTTCCTAAAATAACTATGTTAATACGTGACCCATGTAGTTTACAATTTACTCCAGCCCTGGACACTGGTCCCACTCTCTCAGCTTGCCATTATGTCCCCAGACATAGAAGAGACACTGTGTGGGCCTGGGAGTGGACATGAGGGTAGAGATGAATTCTAGAGGTCTTGTTTGATAGAACTTGTGATTAATGGAATGTGGCAGTGAGGGAGAAAGAGCTAAGATGGCAATGAAGTTTGTACCCTGGTTAACTAGGTGAAAATTTTTTTATTTTTATTTTTTATTTTTTATTTTTATAGAAGATAGTCTCTTGATCACCATAAAGCTCACAGTATTTACAGTCGGAAGAGGATTAAGATGAGGGGCTCTGAGCCCGACTCTTGGGGTTGGGAGCTTGTTAGTGTGAGGACTTAGATGAAACATGATCTTCAGAGAGAAGCTTTTTCCACTAACAAGGGCAGTTCCTGAAAGACATGCTGTTATTAGACAATAATCATTTTGGTATTAGGAGTTTTCTCTCCTCTAAGAGCCACAAAGAAGGGTTGCATCTTTTAGTAAATTCCTAAATCCCTCTATGCAACTATTCTCTGGGAGCTCAAGGTGCCACTAGCATGTTGCTACTCTTCTATACTAGATCAGTGGAATTTATGTTCTTAGCGCAGGTAACAGATCTCTTTGGACAGGTAGTGTGCAGAAAAGGATGCTCACTGATCCTTCTCCTAGAGCTCTGATGAAGAGACCAGTAAACCACCCGGCACCAGCATCCCACCCCCTCCCCCTGCCCTGGGCACTCCAGATTCTGTGGAGACAGACACAGACAGAGAAAGATAAACGAGAGAAAGAGAGCTTCATACCTTACTGCTCTCACATGGCTAGACTAAGGTAAAAGTTGGTAGATATTAATCAAATTTTCCTTCCTTTTTCTCCAGACTTAAGTGATCGTATGCCTTCATAATGCATTTTTCAGTTTTCTATAAAACATCTTACATCTAGCTAGTTGGAATTGACAATGATTGATCTCTTTTGCTTATTTCAAAAAATTTTAATATAGCATATGTGTATAATACTTCTAGGAGATGGTAGCTTCCATTATCCTTAATTCTTTTTTTTTCCTTTCTGAGTTTCTGGCTTAAAATAGTATGTGAGATCTGTCCTATCTCCCTTTACACAATTCCCTTCTATTATGGCTTTTAAATTATAGTATGTATATAGTCCTAGTTCATAATTATTCCTGTTCTTGTTGTTAACTCCATAGCCTAACATCTTCCTCATTAGGCTAGTGACATTACATGATTTATTATCACAAACTCAGATAGAGAGGAAGAGAATATGAATATTTAAGGGAGCAAATGAAGAATTCAGGTTTTTTTTTTTTGTGGGAGAGGGTTGGTGAGTGGCACGCTGACAGTGAGCTAACCAAAGATTAACAAGATTAACAAGTTGTTGCTGGACATAAGTTTTAGAGTTTTTCAATGGTAGTTGAGTTGATGAGATTTCTAAGGGAGAACATGTAGAGTGAGAAATTAAGAAGTTAATATTAAAACCACAATGAATGTGAATTCTTAACTAGAGAAGCCAAAGTAAAAAACTTTATAAAGTCAGAGAAGTAGAAGGAAAACAAAAAACTGAAGTGTTTTAAATGATATATGAAGAGAAGTTTGAGCACAATGGACTATCCAAAAAAAATCACTTGCTATAGAGTTGTCGATTAGGAGCAGCATGGGCAAAAAGTCATGGCCTTTGAGAATTAAGATGGCATTGGTAAACACTGAGTGAGATATGTCTGTAGAGAAGTGGAGTCAACATATGAATGAGGTGAGGTTTGGAGGAGGAGAAAATCTTAGTTGTCAAACCAAGTTTAAAGCACAAAATAAAATTGCTATTGAGGATTACCCATATGTCAAAAGGAATGGCAAGTGGAAAATTGAATCTTTGAATACTGTTAGATCACCATTTTAGGATTTATACCATAAAAAAACCCATATAACCTTTTACCTTTCAACATAACTGCAACTTTTTGCCACTGCTATATTATGTTCCAGGATCCCTCATGCATTTAAAAGAAAAACAAAAAACAACAAAACTCCCCTAGAATCCCACTTTCTTTCTTTTTTCTTTTTTGTCCTTTCTGTTTCTTTATTCTTTTACAAGTTCAATTTTACCAACTTTACCACCTATGAAGAAACTGCTCAAAGCTTGTCTAAACTCTTCTGTAAAATACACAGGGTTAATCCCCACAGCATTTAGGTATGCTACAGCATATCAATATGCTTAATCATTCTTCCATTAAAAAAAAGAGACACATCAACAGCATTTACCTTCTCATCAACCTTTACCCCTTTGAATTTCCTCCACAGTCTAGTGATTCGAAATGATAACACACACTCTTAGCCGTACTTTAACACATACTTCTCAGTTCCCTGCAGTCTGGTTTCTGCCGTGCCACTTGTATTTGTAAAAGAATAGGGTAGGATGGTGGCTCATGTGTCATCCCAGCACGTTGGGAGGCAGAAATAAGAGGATTGCCTGAGCCCAGGGGTTCGAGACCAGCCTGGGCAAGACCTCATCTCTACAATAAATCAAAAAATTAGCTGGGCATGGTGGTGCACGCCTGTAGTTCCAGCTACTTGGAAGGCTGAGGTGGAAGGATCACCTGAGCCCAGCAGGTCGAGGCTGCGGTAGCTGGGAGGTTGCCGTTGCACCCCAGCCTGGGTGACAGAGTGAGACTCCAACTCAAAAAAAGAGAATAGGGTAGGGAAATAGAAGACCACTTTGGTAAACTGCTATATTTTTTGTCATAATTTTGATCCTTGTCTTACCTTTAGCTTTAGATTACCTGCCCTTGCTTCTATGCAAACACCTTTTGATTTGTTTGGCTTTTTTTGTTTGTTTGTTTTTGTTTGAGTTGGAGTCTTACTCTGTCACCCAGACTAGAGTGCAGTGGATGCTCCCAGCCACCGCAGTCTTGACCTGCTGGGCTCCGGCGATCCTTCCACTCAGCCTTCCAAGTAGCTGGAATTACAGGCATGCGCTACCACACATGGCTGATTTTTTGATTTATTGTAGAGATGAGGTCTCGCCGCCCAGGCGGGTCTCGAACCCGCGGACTCAGGCAATCCACTCACCTCAGCCTCCCAAAGGCGCGGGATTACAGGCTGAGCCACCGAGTCCGGCTTCAAAGACCTTTTGAAACCACAAACTTGCCCTACACTTCAAAACAATACAGACAATTATTTTTGTTTGTTTGTTTGTTTGTTTGTTTTTGAGTTGGAGTCTCACTCCGCCCAGACTGGAGTGCAGTGGCTGCTCCCGGTCACCTCAGCCTCTACCTGCTGGGCTCCGGCCACCCTTCCGCCTCAGCCTTCTGAGTAGCACAGACAATTATTATATCCCACTTCCGTACTCACCGAAGCCGTGACTGCAAACACATCCCCAAACATGCTTGTAAGCAAAATGCTCAACTTGTATACCTATTCCAATAATTTCCTCAAACAATTGTTAAATCGACTCTACTTGCACAAAACCTACTTGTGTAGCTAACCCTGACTTGTACCCCCAAATCTCCATAATAAAATAGAATGTAAAAAAGGAAAAAAAATCCTGTTAGATTTTTCTGCTATTGTCATTTATGTCTTCCCAAATAAATATTCCAATACACAGACAACATATAGATTATTTTAAATCAGCCTTCAACTCATTTGTTTGTTTTTAACTTTATTTTGTTATAAAGATGTGGGGTACAAGTCAGGATTAGGTACATAAGTGGTCTCCGTGCAGGTGGAGTTTTCCATTGATTATTTTGAATAAGCCACACTTTAAGTATCAATGTGAACTCACTTCTCCACTCCCTCTACCCACCCTTCTCTGCCCCTTTATTTGGTTAACATTGTATTCCTGTCCTCTAGGGGAAAATATTTTTTTTCAATCTTTATTTTTATTTTATTTATTTATTTTTGAGTCAAGGTCTCTCTCTGTCACCCAGGCTGGAGTGCAGTGGCATACTCATGACCACTGCAACCTCAATCTAGTGGTCTCAGGCGATCCTTCTGCCTCAGCCTTCCGACTAGGTGGAACTACAGGCACGTGCCACCACACCCAGCTAATTGTTTGATTTATTATAGAGAAAAGTTCTCACCGTGTTGCCCAGGCTGGTCTTGAACCCGTGGGCTCAGGCAATCTTCTCCCCTCAGCCTCCTGAAGTACTGGGATGATAGGTGTGAGCCACTCTGCCCAGCTCTGATCTTTAATTTGATAAGATGTAAAATGAAAAAATCTTATTTTCCTCATGTAACTTTAGTAAAAAGCTTTGATTATGAAAGGTTTTTAATGTTTCATATTATTTCCTCTGCATATGTTAAGTAGCATTGTTATAAATTGATTGAGCCACTCTGAGAGATTCTCTAAAACCCAGAAGAAGGTAAGAAAACTAAACCCGGAGCTTCTGGTTTTAGAAGACAACTATTAATGTTTGCTACATAAGAAAATTTGATGTAATTATTTAGGTTAATGCTAGCTGAGAACTTGAAGAAAAAGGTTTAAATGTTTAAATTACATTAAAATTTAATTTAATTTTAAATTCAGACAAGTTATCTGTGTGCAATATACTGTATATCATTTAAAATAGATGAAAGCTTGTCATCAAAAGAAAGCAATGACATTCAATAACAATTTAATTTGAACTGTTACATTAAATTTACATACATTTTAATGGTGAACAAGAAAGAATGTAATTTAAATTTTAAAGTTCAAGCAATGATAAAAAGCAATAATGTTTTTTGTGTAAAAACTACCTTGTTCAAATCAAGATATTAATTTCATAAAAAATGGAATCCAAAACTGCAATTTATTAGTCTGAATTATCTTCCACAAAGTGATGTGTGTGTGTCCTATTTTTTAAAACACAGTACTATTAATTTTAAAATGTTGCTTCATGAAGGTTTCCATATTTGCAACTTCAGATTTCATGAGAAATACCTTTTTTTGTTTTCATCTAGAAGAGTTACCTATTAGCATCTAAGGCTAAAATTTCAAAGACTCTTGCATGTTTTATAGATGAAAAAAATAAAAGTTTCACTGGGTTTAGGGTTCTTAACATTCTTTTAAATGCAGCATTTGACAACCTCTGACAAGAGTGCTGCAAAGGAACCATGAACCATTATATCTACACAGTCATGCGTGGTCATGGGTCATTGTTGTCCCCGGTTTCTATATGACCATTCCCCCCCCCAAGCCCCTCACTATGCTATTCCCAGTACTGCCCAGCAGAACTATTTGACCGGCACCTGAAGAACATTTGAAAATCCATTAAATATTTCACTAATCTCATATTTTACTCAAAGGATTTTTATAAGCTAAATGAATTATCCCAACTTAAAGTACATATTACAGAAGCTGAACTTCCCCTTTTTGGGTATAAATATGATATTCTATACACAAGTCCCTGTTTTTGTATTGGATCCTATGCCACATTCTGAATTGTCTCCCACTAAAGTATGAAATAGGCCTTTACCTAATCAGTAAACTTTAGACAAAAAAAAACTATTCCAGAAATTTTGAAGGTTAAGTTATAGACTATAAAATAAACAAGCAAAAAAGTGAGATAAGCACAAAGAAGTTTTCCTCTTGCTTTTATGGTACCATTCTTTATGGGTTTTAAAATTTATGTGAGAACGTAGTGAAAGAGGTAGAGAAACTATTATAACACTGCAGGAGAGGACAGCATGTAATCCTTAAAATCTTCTGTTAGGTCTTCCCCTTTAAACCAACCTTGTGAAATGGTTTCCTTTTATAGTGTCAGAAGCCATATACTATGTGGTCAATGAACTCACCAAGGTTCTTTGAACCAAGTCTTCCTCGTCTCTTATGAATTATTATTGCACCTTAAGGGATCTCCAGAAGGCAGAGGTACTAATGACATCATTTTTTTAACCCCCTGGATTAGCATATATACCTAAATATAGTCATCCTTCTCTAAAATTAAAATCTTTTCAATTTTTATGAAAACAACCACAATGTCCCAGCAAATACTAATCACACTGAAATTAGCATCATCATTGTGCCCCAACCTTAATCACACATGGGGTATTTTGAGAGAACCATTATTCCTTCCAGCCTATTTCATCAAGAAAACAAATGAAATTGACGACAGAATATGCCAAAAATGAAAACTTAAATTTGCTTTTCCAAGAGTGGCAATGCTAGGCAGATAATTTTTTTTTTTTTTTTTGAGTTGGAGTCTCACTCTGTCGCCCAGACTGGAGTGCAGGGGCCGCTCCCGGCCCCCGCAGCCTCGACCTGCCGGGCTCCGGCGATCCTTCCGCCTCAGCCTTCCGAGGAGCCGGAATGACAGGCACGCGCTACCACGCCCGGCTGATTTTTTGATTTACTGTAGAGATGAGGTCTCGCTGCCCAGGCGGGTCTCGAACCCGCCGGCTCAGGCAATCCACTCACCTCAGCCTCCCAAAGGCACTGGATTACAGGCTGAGCCACCGAGCCCGGCTTAGGCAGAGAATTTTAAGGATCGGCCGGTCAACTTTCCCATTGTTTCACTCCATTGAGAAATCACTGCCAATGCCTGTGACAAGCACCAAGAAGGATAAATTCCTGAGCATGTCACAAAAATGCCTTTTGGACCCTAGGAGAGCAGGATCAGTGAGATAATGCTACACACACTAAGTCTGGCACTTTTCCCTTTCTAAACCAACCAGAACAGTTATTACAAGGCAAGAATGATTCAAACTCTACTGGGATATTACCCACATAGATTGATAATTTATTAAATACCACCCACCTGTGCAATGCACGCTATTTTAATATCTCTAGACCTCTCCCAAACCCTAAAAAGCATATGTTTTTATTTCCATTTGAAAAAGCAAATATCTCCAGTGAAGGTTGTGAATTGCCAAAGCTTAGTTTTGACTCCAATTCTGTCTTTATGCTAGAAACAAATTTTGTGATTTTTGTTTATAAAAAATACTATAAAAATAATTCATTTTTCACTTTACCCTACTCCATTCCCATTTTTAAAAGTCTAGACATTCCTTTATGTCTTTGGAATTTCAAGGGAAAGAATATAATACAGAAAAAGAATTTTCAATCATTTATATTCCAATAAACAAAAAATACTTTTATTAAATTAATTGATTGCACAAGAGTTCAAAGTAAAAACATCTCTCTAAATTGTACATGAAACATAAGTAGTTATTAGTAAATACTATCACATTATCATTCAACTCCTAACTGTTTAAGTATTAGGCTTTTTTGACAATCTCAAAAAAAAAAAAAAAATACAGACAGAAGCTGAACCATCCAAAATTTTGCACAAACAATTCCATTTCCATTAAGGATGGAGTTTTTAAATTGGTTCTGTGAATACATACCTCAGTGATTCATATCTATGGCAACATGGCATGGCATTTCTCAGGAGCCCTGTTGTACCTGCCATTTCCCAGATCACCTGTAACCAATCTCTCATGGCCAACTCTCATACCTTCCCCTTTTCACGACCAACTGCGTTCCTTTAGTTTGTCAGAGAGCGACGCCCAGCTCTCAATGTCAAAAATGTTATACATTATCCAAAGTAAACTCATAAATACTCCTTCTAGGAATTGGCATGATTGTTATTAATAATGCTAAGGTTTGTGAATAAAACAACAATACGAGGAATTTGGAGTTTCACAAAAATCTTAAGAATAGCAGCAAATCAAATTGGGGACTCACAACACTTAGGTGTACAAGATTTTAACATTTTATTTTATATATTTCACCTATTTTCTCCATTAAAAACTTCTAACTGTGGTATTTATCTGCAATTTTTAGACAGCAAGGAAATACATAAAAAGTAACTGAGTAAATAATCACTTGTAGTCATAATTCCTTATTGTTAAATGTAGAATTTTTTTGCTTAAATTCTCATGGCACCATTTGCACAACTTTAATTTTAAATGTTATCTTAGAAATCATTCTAATTTTACCCAGAAGTGATGAGATTATGTATATGTTAGATGTTAAACCAAATAAGCTATTCAGACTTTAACTGATCCAAGTTTTAAAACAGCTGGGTCAATGCTTTCCAAAATCTACTTTCAAAACCAAGTGGCCTATCAACATGCTCAATGTTCTTCTATCTAAATAATTTTTAAAAATCTAAATGATTTAGATTTATTTGCCTAAGATATTCATAAATATAATAAGTAGATTAGTTAGTTATTAATTACTCTTAATGTTGGAGTGTAAGGTAATATATACCTCCATACTTGTTGCATGGAGTCATTACAATTTTGGGGAAGCAGTTTGACAATGTAGATGCAAATGTTACATATACATAACAGTTGTTCTATCTTAAAAATATTACTGTAAGAAGACCAATTGCCTATATATATATATATATATAATAGGAAAACACCATATATATAATAGGAAAACAGGAAACAATAGCATAAATTAAAAACTATATTTGCAGCTCCAAATACACTGACATGGAAAAATATTGGTATCATTTGATTTTTAAAAAATATATTAATAGTTATATAATAGATTTAGAAGAGTGTGGATTGTATAGAGAGGGAGTATGCACTGTGGATTTAAGCAAAGGTTGTAAATCCAGGTGTCTAGGTTCAAATACACACTCTGACATTAACTGGGTGACATTAATCAAATGATTTGACCTTTCTGTGCCTCTGTTTCTATATCTGTAAAGTTGATTAATAATTGAAACTTCCTCAAGGGATTTTATGATGATGCGATGATTAATGATCAATGGAACAGAGTCCCGTCCATAGTGAGCAGGCAGCAGATGAAAGCCTTTATATTTTTGAATTTATTTATAAACTTTGTACATGTAGAGATTATATGTACACATAGGCATTCTTATAAAGATATTCTAGGAATTTTTTCTCTTAAAAGATAAGAGATAATCACAAGCAGGAAAAGGTATGACTGAGTGTAGGCACTAGAGAGCTTTTAATTTTTAAATGATTGAAAAATTATAACCATAAACATGAAGCAATAAAGTAGTACATTAATAAAATGTGAAAAATGCATAAGTGGAGATTATACTAGCAATACAAAAATGGTACAAACTATTGACATGGAAAGAATTCCATAATATATTGCATAAATATATTAGAATCATGTCCATGTTATGACCTCGATCATGTTCCATTGCATACCGTGTGCCTAGAGACACTTGTTGACTAGAATGATATCTCGGGGCAGTTAATTTCCTGTTATCTTTGCTTTTTGTTTAATATGGTTCCGTATTTTTCTTTTTCTTTTCTTGTTTTTTTACAATAAGCACATTTCCCCCCAAAACGAACAAAATGATCTTGTAGTTTATTTCTAAATTTTGAAGCCAAACT
This sequence comes from Carlito syrichta, assembly GCF_000164805.1. Taxonomy (NCBI): domain Eukaryota; kingdom Metazoa; phylum Chordata; class Mammalia; order Primates; family Tarsiidae; genus Carlito; species Carlito syrichta. The sequence goes on from NW_007258429.1 coordinate 349,386, forward strand.
CTGCCTCTCTTACTGTAATACTTTCTCTACTTCCTCTTCGCAGTTACCCTAATTCTCTTAATCCAGACGGATAAAGGAAACACTTATCTCTCAGGACCCACTATATTTTTCCCCATGAACTTCAGGCCATTTTTTTAATTGACTTAGAATCTTCTGACTTCTTAAATTTTATTTCTGGACTTCACAAATCCTATCATCTTCTTTGCCCTGCCAAGATTGCCTGAAGCATAACCAACACCTCTGTTTATAACTTTTAACAAGTTTGACTTTTTCACTTATTGCATCACTCTAAGTGCCTGCCGTTGCAGGATCTCAGTAAACATCATGTGATATTGAAATCTGAAGTCACTATTGGAGAATGACAATCATTTCTTTTCATTTTCCAAAATGCCAATGTAGACTTGTGTTCGTCCTTCTCCCAAGTTCCTTAAAGAATGTCTTAAGAGCTTCGTGCTTTCTCCCAAACTAATTTACCTCTTTTAAACTCATTTGTGTAGCGAATAAGAAAAAATCCATTGGCTGCCGAGCTCATTATGGCTACTAGCTAGTTCTGTCCACTTCACCCAACAATAAATCGCCACTTGTGCATCATCTTACCCTCCCCCACTTTTACTGGCCACGGCTCCCAGGGCCTGTTTCCCAAAAGCCAACATTATAATTTTGCATTATCAATATAATATAAAGCAGTAACTACAACAGTCATCTGTAGAAATGCATCAATTTTAGATAAGTTTCCTGTGTAGTGAAATGATCAAGCTTGTCACAAATCTAAAATTCTGTTTTTGAGGTCAGTTAATCACATGAATAAAAACTATTGTTAAAATTTTCAACTAAAACTGGACTTTTTAAAAATATGAATGGAAAATAACTTCTTAAGTAAATACAATTTCACTCACTTAATATCACAAACCACTTTTAAGTAAATTAAAATAAGGAAAGACATAAAAATTAACTAGAAGTTTTATCAACAGAAAATCAATTCTGATAGGCCTGTGTCTAATCAGTCACTGTAATCAGCATTTTTAAATACAGCATTTTAATACTCAGAATGCAAAGTACATATTTGATTCCCTACTATGACCTCAAAAAGAGCCAAACATATGTAGAAAATTCAAAGAAATATGCAAACAAACTATCATAAAATGACATTTTCCATACTAAAGTTTCAATAACTAAAATTAATAGCCAAGGAATGACATAAGACAGAAATGCTATTATGCAGATGAAGCCTCCACTTTAATTAAGGGTTGAAAATGAGAGACCTGAGGGTCTAATTTCAGAGCTATTTTGACATATATCAAATATTCCTTAATTTACAATGAAAGGCCTTTTGACAAGTTCTCATGTCGATATGGTTCCTATTAGCTACCAGTACCTTAAAGTGATGTTTTGTCACTGACCTACATTAGTATATCAAATTATGACAGAAAATTAATGACTACACATCATAATAATGCAGATTATAGTCTCCAGCCAAATATTTAGAAGAGCACATCAGAAGCAATAAAATACAAATATCTCTGTTTCTATTTACTCATTGGATGAGAGACACTAAAGAAAAATTAAATGCAATGAAAAAATAGCTTTACAGATTCTTAAATTTTTTTTTACTGAGGATTTGGTATAGAAACCACATAATTCAATTCTGGAAATACACTTTCTCTTAAAATAAATAGGGCAATAAATAATTAATGTTGAGACGCTTAAGGACAAAACCTTTAACATGATATATGTGTCAATGTTCATGAAAGCCTCAGATTAAAAACATTGAACTCGTGTTGTTATAATATTTGTCTCTTTTTTTTTTTTTGAGTTGGAGTCTCACTGTCGCCCAGACTGGAGTGCAGTGGCCGCTCCCGGCCACCGCAGCCTCGCCTGCTGGGCTCCAGCGATCCTTCCACCTCAGCCTTCCAAGAAGCCGGAATTACAGGCATGCGCTACCACGCCCGGCTGATTTTTTGATTTATTGTAGAGATGAGGTCTCGCCTGCCCAAGTGGGTCTCAAACCCTCGGGCTCAGGTAATCCACTCATCTCAGCCTCCCAAAGGTGTGGGATTACAGGCTGAGCCACCGAGCCTGGCTATATTTGTCTCTTTTTTCCTGCTATTCTTGAGATGAAGATTGTTAACAGTGTGCTCTAAAGCTAAGGGCTTTTATACTCTTGTGGAAATGGTCACCCAAAGCTCTGAATATGTCTTAAGAAAATTGAAGCTTCCAGTAACACTTATCGACACTGAAGTCTTCCCTTGGAAAATCACATTCACCCATTAGTGATATCTATGGGGAGAGGACCAACGGCTCATCCCAATTTGATTATGTATGAAAAAAAAGTAATAAAACAAAACAAAACAAACAAACAAAAAAACACAAGGCTGCCTCTAGCTTCTCATCCATTTTTATTCTAGAAGACATATACATTCAGTTACAGAATGGCCAAGTTACCATTTACATGTTTCATAAGTTTATATTCTCAACATAGGCCTTGCCCTGTCTTCCAGGCCCACACCCAGCTGTTGAATTGGCAGTTTCTCTTGATGTCTTAATATATTTGAATATACCTAAAACTGAACTAATTATTCAACACCTCTCTCATTAAAAAAAAAAAAAAGTACCTTTTTTCAGACTTTCCCACATATTGAATGGCAGTACCATCAGGAACATTTCCTATACTGCACACATAGCAATTCACCCTTAACATCATTACCAAGTATGTATTGTTGATGTTACCCTCCTAACTGGTCCATTTCTTCCATCTTCACTGCTTTTATGCCATGAAAAGCCACTACCATCTCCCATTTAGACTACTGCAAAAGAATCCTAACTGACGGCCCCTTTCCCATCAAGTCTCCAGAAAGCACACTAGTGATTTTAAAAACGACCCTATCAACCCCTTACTTAAAAACCTTTGATGACTCCCTAATACTTTTAAGATAAAACTGTCATTAACAGGACTTTGAAAATTCTGTGAACCCTTCTCCTGCTTTTTCACAGCATTCAATCCTCCTCTTCTCTACTTCTTGTCCCTCCAACTTTCTCTGTTTAATTCTGGCCCAAAGTCCTTTCCACCCATTTTTACCTGGTTATTGCTCACTCAGAGCTCAGATCCAGTGTCCTCTCCTCAAGTTCTTGACCCCTCCGAATAAACCAAATTCTTCATGTATGAGCACTCAGAGCTACATGGGCCTTTTCATCTTACATATCATAGATTAAAATTTTATATATACACTTGTGATTGTTAAACTCCATCTCCTCTAGTCAAAAAGTAAACTCTTTATAAGCAGGAACTGTGCCTTACTGACTCAGCATTATATCCCAAGGGCCTAGCACTGTGTGGAGCACATCACATTGTTCATTCAATGATTGCTAAAAGAATCAATGAATGCAGTAGAAAAAAAATAATCTATATAGAGATATAGTAGAAAGGAAAGAAGGAGAGAGGGAGGGAGGGAGAGAAGGAAGGAATTAAGCAAAGAAGGAGGTAAATAAATTAGTTCATAGAGTACTATAAATACTAAACACATTTTTTGTTTGTGTATCAAATTCTCACTCTGTCACCCAAGTTGGAGTGCAGTGACATGCTCATGGCCACCACAGCCTCTACCTGCTGAGTTCAGGCAGGCGATCCTTCTGCTTTAGCCTTCCACGTAGCTGAAGCTACAGATGTGTGCCACCTTGCCTGGGTTTTCTTTCTTTCTTTTTTTTTTTTTTTTTAATAGAAACGAGGTCTTGCCAAGTTGCCCAGACTGATCTTGAGCCCCTGGACTCAGGCAATCCTCTTGCCTCTGCCTCACAAAGTGCTCGGATTACAGGCGTAAGCCACACTGCCAGTCTTAAACATAATTATTGAATATACATGCATCTAGAATTCTAATTTTACAAATTCTTTGCAGTTCTATTTCCAAAACTTTTTTATTTTTCTAACTATTACTCTATCAAATGGAATGAATTCAGGTTCATATCTTTTATGGTAAGATAAGTTATACAATAATTTCCTTTAACTTGAAGAGTAGAAACGAATTGCCTCTTCATAGTCTGTTTATTATATGGTAACACAAAAAATGACTGAAAGAATGCTGCATATTGTGATTTATAAGTAAAAAAGCACTTATTTTCCTTAAGTGCTACAATATTCTTACTGATTGGTGGATCATTGGTCGCCTCCTATTACTCTGGACTGGAACAACAGACTCTGCTTTATGGAGACAAGTAACAGATACTGACATGTGTAAACAGCCTCCTTGGGTTTGACCAAATTCAAATAAACCACCACTTCCCAATATAGTTCTGTGAGTGTACATTTCTGACTTGCAGGTAAGTTGCAAAACATCTATTATAATCTGAAAAATGCTATTTGTCTTTCAAATAATGAAATTGTTTTTATACCCATGTCTAGATCTTTATTCACTCAGCTCTATTACATGTAGTTCCTTTTTCTATTAAGCTAATACCTAATAAACTAAAGGATTAGAAGCATACTTCATTTTCAGATAATACATGCTGCTAAACTTGTCTACAGAAAGAAGTAAAGATGTCACCTCTTTAAGCTCATCTCTATATTTTCTGTACCTGTTAACAATTAGTGTCAGTTTATTTCCCATAATAGGAATACTTTCTGAGAGATATTTCACCTACTAATTTTTCTGGAGCAAAGGTGCAACATTATGCTTTACTGTCTTGAATTATTTTGGTTCATGGCAGAAATAGAAGAAACTCTTTAGTCAGGCATGGTAGCTTACATCTGTAATCCCAGCACTTTGGGAGGCAGCGGCGAGAGGATTCCTGAGCCCAAGGGTTTGAGACCAGTCTGTGCAACTTGGCGAGATCTCGTCTATACAGTAAATCAAAAAATTACCAGGCATGGTGGCATGTGCCTGTGGTTCCAGTTACTTGTAAGGCTGAGGTGGAAAGATCAACTGAGCCCAGCAGGTTGAGGCTGCGGTGGCCATGAGCATGCCACTGCACTCTGCACTCCAGCCTGAGCGACAGAGTGAGACTCCAACTCAAACACACACACACACACACACACACACACACACACACACACACACACACACCCAAATAACCTACCTTAATGTTTTTGTATTATCACCAAAAAAATGTTATCTATTATGGATTGAATATGTATTCCCAGAAAAAAAAAAAATATATTGGAGGTCACTCAGAATGTGACCTTATTTAGAGTTAGGGTCTTGACAAGTTTAATTATATTGAAATGAATCTTCAATGTGGAACCTACTCCATATATTGATGTCTTTATATAAAGGGGAAATTTGGACACAGACAAGCACATAAGGAGAATGTCATGTAAATAGAGTGACAGAGATTGGGATGATGCGTTCGGACACACCAGGAAACACCAAAAGCTAGGAGCGAAGTATGGAACAGATTCTTCCTTACAACTCTTAGAAAAAATCGACCCTGAGGACACTTTGACCTTGGACTTATAGTCTCCAGAACTGTGAGACAATAAATTCATGTTGTTAAATCCATTCAGTTTGTGGTACTTTGTTATGGTGACCCCAGAAAACTAATATACTATTTTAAAAAGTGTTAGAAAGATGAATGTTTACAGTTCAGCATTTCCCCCTGATAATACGAAGTTACACTAACCAAACTGATATGTGAGTAGGAATGGTAACAACACATCTACCTATCCTTCCTTCCTTCCTATCCTCTTCCATTTTTCCCTTTCTCTTCTACTTTACTAGTCTTCAATATTTTTTTCCTTTTCTCTTACCCTCCTTCTCTCCCTTTTTTTCTTTCTTTGGATAAAGAATGGTCTCAACCTTCTAGAAGAATCCTAATAAAAAGAAATGAGTTTTCCAAGTGAAGAAGTACATTATTTTGAACTTAAACAGAGTAAGAGAAAACGAGGGATTGTTATAAAATTTGATTTTTTTTTTTCAAACATAAATCGCCTCTATTTTTTCTGGAAGAGAAGAGCATGAGCTAAAGAGATTTAAGATTGCTTTGAGTATCTGCCTTTGCACTACAGTTAGAAGAAACCTATCTATCTCTGACATTTACCCGTGAAACACTGTGACCCAGATTCTTATAAAAGATAATAGTTAAAGGAAATACAAGCTATGACTTTCTTGGCAGATAAATTTCAAGGACATCCTGTGGAATAGTATGGTAAGGATATGACTTTGCCACAAAACACAAATACAGCATCTATGTGACTAGACAGGGTACATTTGAAGGTGAATGAAGGTAGACAAAGTAGACTGTGGTTCTTGAGTGATTAGTTGGCTTCTCTATCTTAGCTTGAGAGTGGAAACACACACTAATGTGACACTGTACTCAGCTCTGGGTAGTCCTGTACTTTTGCTCTTGAGGATTCTTCTTGTGTGTCAGGCCTGATCAAGGTCACTGCAGTAAGGGAAGAGCTTGTTGGCATTTTTCCTTGTCTTTCAATTAACAGCTTTTCCGCACAGCTGGTATTCAGTAAAACATTATTAGGATCACATATAATAATTCCTGCAGATTTTATTTATCAAATGAAATGTCTTGCCTACAAGGTACATTTCATTTCTATCATACATTGATTGCCCTAAAGGCTGGTAATTGAAACTCGACCTCTACCTGCTAAGCTTGTCAGCATTCAATGCCAGTTGTCTCTCCACAGAGAATGAGATTAGTATCTCCTATTCTGTGGTTTCTCCTATGCTACCAGCAGAGTCAGTACGAACTATTAAAGCTAATTAATACTCATGTACTACGCTTTCGTCTGAGATAGAGAAAAAAGAGAAATTACAACACTGTTCTTAAGTGATTGCTCAGCTATACAAGTTAAAGATGCTTACAAATAAGAGGGGGTGTCATGACCTTAATAAAAATGCAGTCACACTGCATTACTAAATTAAACTTCCACAATCTTCTCTCTGGAAAACTGCTATATCTTTACTTCTATCTGCTCTTCCATTAATAACTATTGATCATATATATTCCAAAAGATAATAGCAATTATTTACCAATTCATTTTTGATAATTTATTTTAGGAAAATACCTTTCAATACTGAAAGTATGATTTTACAACTGTATATGACATTTCACTTAGACATAAATAGCTAGTTCATTAAAAAGTTTTAAAATATTCAACTTCAAATGTAATAGTAAACTGAGTGAAGAAAGAACCAGACACAGAGATATTCCAAGATATTCCACAGAAAAAGCATTTTCCCTGAAAGGTGTTCTATTTGGACTTGATTTTCATTACTGGAGAAACAAACACTGACAGACATGGGCCTTATGTCACAGAGCATATATTTTTAAAACCTACTCAGCAAGAATTACCATGAACAGAAGAGTAACCAATTTTACAGGAGGAACACTAAGAGCTTCTACATGTAAAATAATGTTTCCTCTTCCTTAACAAGTATTCTGACAAGTTTTGAAATGTCAAAATTAGGTTATCCTCTGACAGCAGTCTTGAAAAGTAGTTTCATGATGTAATTCATTTTGTGTTTCATTATCATTATTTTTTTATTAGTGGTTTCTAGCAAGAAAATAAAGGCTGCAAAATAAAGCTTACTGCTAAAATTTTAAGAACTCAAACAACCTGACAAGGAGATACAGATGCTGGAGGACCAGAGCCCAATCTGATTTAATCCTTCAGGAACAGTGCTGGAATAGAGGAAGCAGGATTTCCAACACGACAGGACCCAGAAAACATGACCTGCATGGAAAGAAAGTAACTTTTGTCGTACATCCACATCTCAGAGGTTATTTGTCACATGTGGGTACTCAGATTCTCAGTTTAGGCAGAGACTGCATAGTAATTCTAAATTCTATGAAGAGTAGACTGTTAGTATTTAAAACAATGTATTTACCTAAAGTCTGAATTTTTTTTTTTTCAGAATCAAGAACACATGATGCAAATACAGGAAATAGTTTATCAGCATTGGATTGCATCAGCTAACCTATAACTCCCTATTCTCTTCCCCATCATGACTGCCACTACCACTACCATATTCTCTCACAAACACCTACATCCTCCTCCCTCAGGCAGCTGCAGGGTGTAAATTCCAAGTTTACAGTTGCCAGAAATAATAAAGGAGAGAGCGGGCCTAAGGCTGTGCCATAGGAACAAAGAGACAAATTCTGAGATAGTAGAAGCCTCCTCCACCTTAAAAACCAACTTTACCTATTATTCTGGGATGAACTTTATTATATGCTAGATAACTCTGGCCTCAGAGGAAAAAGAGTCATGCATATATACACTGTATATAGTTCCAGAAGACACTTTGGTGACTATATATAGGGATAACGAATGAAAGCCTCAACTACAGATATTTTTTTAAATGACTGTGGCTTGACTTAATTAATAGATATGAAAACTAATGACTTATTTTCTATACAGGAGGAAAATCAAGTCAAAGAAAATAAAGTTTTCTATAACTATAAGACAATTACTAAACATTTTCAACTGGAATGACAGCCTCAATTAGAATTAGTTTGCAATACAATTTTGATAGAGGAAGCTGGCAAAAGCATGAGAGGGAAAATAAACTAAAAAGGAATATGATAAGAATGAAAGCATGAAGTAACATGAAAGAAGTAGGCATGAGAAAAACAAATCTTGAGTAATTCTGTTCAATCCAATTTTGTAAATGTTCAACTCATCAGATACTCTATATACAATGTTGTATCAATATCTTTGAATGATTCCAAAGTGCATAAAACATGATTTCTTTCTTCCAGAAGCACAAAGTATAATTAGGAGAGTCAGATATGTTAGCATCCATGCCAACTCTACCAGAATCACTAGGAATACATGTCAAAAATGTACATTCCATTAATCAACCGGAAAATGTCAAAGTTACCTTCCATTTAGAGAAAGTCAGAACATTTTCTTTCTTCAGTGCAAATTCATTCAGATCCTGGTATTCTCTGTGGACCTTTCTAGTCACAGAACCATTGAGTAAAATCATTGTTTTATCAAAATTATCACAAGAGTATTTTTAATATAATTTTTCCCTTCTTAGTTAGCTTGAAAAATATAGTGAAGGTATAAAGGTATCACGTTCATCCATGCTTGCTTTTTGACTATGAACTTTTGTTTCCATGTAAACTGTTTTACTTAATTGTCTAAAATTGTAAATTGTCTAAGAACTTAAACTTTGCAAACATTTTTAAAAATTTCTCTTGATGATTTTCTTACCCCTGTAAAAAGGGAAAGGATGATAAGTATTGTAAGTGTGGTGGTTTTGTGTTATACACACTCAGAGAGAGAGAGAGAGAGAGAGAGAGAGAGAGATAAATTGGGCAGTCTTAACAGTAATTTAAATAAAAATATTAGCTTCATATATGACAGCAAATTGGAGGAAGATACATCAAGGTAGAATGGGCACGTGTATATGAACAAAATGTAGAATAACAAGGCTGTAATAAAAGTAATTAACAGGACATAATTACTGTGTTGTAGCACATCTTTAGGAATAAAAGTTGACAAAAGTAGAAGAAAGAATAAGGAAGGACTCGAAGAACTAGAATGTGAGACAAAGAAAAGCAGGAAATAGCATGGAAGATATAGGTATGAGAGCTGCATATTCAAGATTTGGCTTGATCTCTCAACTTATTCTTCAGTACCAAACTGAAATTGAAAATTCCACAACACTCAAGCCATGAATCAAGTGTAACAGAGATTATCGCATCCATCTACGCATCCCGGGGATGATATCCCAATCAAGAGGGAATCATAGCTTCACACCAAGAGGAGTTGTGCAGAGTCAATTCTTTTCTTTTTGACCAGTGAGCCTCAGAAAGGAAGCATCTGCATTAAAACTTACAGACCTAATATGTTAGAATCTCTTGGATCAGGGGGTCCAAGAAGCTGCACTAATGACGTTCACCATAAAATCTGAAGATCTTTTTCCTAATACAAAAGTACTTTGAAAAGTACTATATGGTAAGAGATCTTCATACAACATGAGGGAAGGAAGGCACACAACTAATCGCAAGAGGGACATGAAGACTGAATCTGAGCTTTGCAAGATAATTATAAGAGTGTTGACTACTTCTAGGAGAGAAGTTTATGTGTCAGGTGTAAGTAATAAGCTACAGTAAAGCTCAGAAATATCTGACAATGGGGTACAGTGAGGAAATAAAGCAGTATGATAGGTGAGCCAAACTAAGAGCTTTGAAGTCTTTATTAGACTGTATAGTCTGGAAATAACAGAGAGCCACAGACAGTTTTTGACAAAAGTATAGAGAAGCCACTTTGGGCAAGATGAACTAAAAGAAAGATGCACTGGGTAACTATAGAGTACTCTACTGAGGATAAAGGAATCAAATTCATACAGTAATAATAAAAGATTCCTAGAAGACACTTGGAATTCTAAGCAAAGGGTTTTATTTAACTGCATTTTGAGCATGGTGATGACAATATTATACATTAGCTTAAAATAACAGCAATGCAAATTTGGGGAAAAGATCTGTATGGAATGAATAGAAAAACCTGAAGAGCTGAACTTCCTACCATGACTTCAGTAAATGGCACCAAACATCAAACACTCCGTCAAATCACATGTCTGCAAGTCATCTCAAACAAGTTTTCTACACCCACTTCTTTCCACATCCACTAATATAATGCTAATATATAACGTGTGTATTAAATTATATTATACCTACTATGTGCCAAGAGCTAGTCTGTGCACTCTTCTCATATGAATTTAATCCATACAACAACTCTATGAAATATGTATTATTCTCCTAATTTTGAAAAGATAAAAAATGAGACTCAAAAAGGTTAAATAACCTGCCTGGAGTCACAAAGTCAGTAAGAATTCAAGCATTCTTAACCCGTGTACTATAATACCCCCTTTAATAATTTTCAAATTATTTCTCTGTAGTATGTCTTTTCTCTTACTGATTTGGTTAAAGTTACTTTCATCTCTTACCTAAATTATACAACATTCTCCAAATGAATATTTCTGCTTTCAATTTTATTCATTCTCATGTCACTCCCCTTTATGCTGTCACACCAGTCAATCTAAAATGCAAGCCATAACATCACTCCTCCCTTAGGCCAGTAAGATAGTATACACACACACAATTGTACCGTTTTTATAAATGCTTAATCACAAAGAGAGAAAAATTCAGGCAAATTGGTTACAGCTTGTCGTGGCTGTAGAAATAGAGACATTAAGTGCTATTGATCCCTGGAGTTGAATAATCTATTATTATTTCCCCTCTACAGAGAAATCATTAATTTTGTTTCATTGAAGATATTTTTACTAGTTAGAGTCCTGTCAGGAATCAGATGATGCATTCAAAAACATCCAAGAGATATTAAGAAGGGATTGTTAATCCAGGAGAGGGAGGAGTTAAGAGAAATAGCAAGGAATATAAAAAACTCTAGAACTAGTGAGGGCTGGATGTTACTCCCCCAGCCACCCAGGCCTGAACAGATAAGAACTCTAGATCTGGCCAAACCTTGAGTTAGAGAGGGCCACCAGACAGGAGTTGTGACTTAGAAGAACATGGCCATCGACCAACTGTGGTCCCTTAAGAGAGGAACTTAGAGGAATAACCCCTCCCAACTCTTCTACAAATCATTCTCTTCCCTTTGTGTTCCCCTGGCTTAGTCTAGCTAGAGCCCAGCTGAGTCAGTCCACACAGGTCATGCATCCTGCCAAGGAACAAAGCAAGGTGAACAAAAGTAGAGTGCTAATATGGAAGCGTAAATGGGGATGATCCAGCACGTTTTTCTGTCTTTATATACAACAGTCTTGTTTTTAACATTAAATTATATAAATGAAGGCCTATTTAAATGTAAACAAACCAAAACCATATCGTCTGACTCTCTGCCACAAGAAGGCTTGCTGGGCTTTCATTTCCCACTGCCTTATTGCTGGAATATTCTTGCCTCTCCTACTACAAAATCAAGAATTTTGACAGGTGGAGACAAAAGTATAGAGAAGCCACTTTGGGCTTATTGCCAACAGATCAATCCTGATGCAAAGCAAGACCACATGATTGCGCTCATCTTCCAGAAATATCTGTTTTTTCTCTCCTTCTGGCTCTTGGAATTGCTTCCATCATGACTTTACAATGTATAATGTAAATTACTACCCAAAATATAAACATAAAATACACACATACACAATGCAAATATTTCTATGTGTGTTGAATACTTGAATGTTTTTAGATATACCTGGTTCTTTGCTATGCATTTTTACTTTTCACAAAGTTACTCAAAGTTTCCATAACCTTAGATCATGTGGTGGGTCTCATCATTTACACAGAAGAATCCTCAAGTTTGGAGAGGGTAAGTCAATACAAAGAGTTCACATATTTAGGAAAAGGTGGAAGCTAGAGTACAAATTATAGGAATCTAATACTAAGTTACACTCTTAGTCACAAAGTTTTCTTGTCTACCATTGCAGAATCACATCATTGCTATTATACATTTTGTTTGTGGAAAACAAACAAATAAAAATACTGCTTACCCCATGGTAACCTTAACAACCTCATTCTCTTTCTGAAGCTCTTTCATGACCCAAGGATTGAGGTGATTATTTAACTATCACTTGACATCTACATAATTTTACAATCTGAGCCCTCCACAATAGGCAGAGGGGGGTTAAATTAAATCATTGTTTGGAAGACAATGTGAATTTAGACACAAATTCCTGAAGAAACAGAAAGGGAAAGATTTTTTTCCATACAGTGCTTATCAACCACTGTGAAATTCTGTATTTCAACCAACCCAGGGAAACTTTAATGATCAGCTGGGGCAAGTACAAAAAAAGGGTTCAGAGAAGAAAACTCCATATTAAAAAATCTATTGTTTTTCTTTCAGGGCATACAACCAAATGTACCTTAATATCATGCTCAATTTTAAAGATCCTAAGTAACAGAAGTTTATTTTTACAATGTGCACATTTTATGCACTCTCTGAGAATTCATTCACACCGTACGTGCTCACAGCCTGTACTCTGAAACAAATTGGCAAGTGTGAATTCGTAGGTCTGTCTGAAAGAACTATGTCCTTGATGTATATGGATCTAGCTGGTTGCTGTTTATTATTTATTTATTATTGTTATTACTTTTCCAGGTATCAAATCTGAAGAGGTAGCAGACAACCTTCAGAGAAAAATCTTTTCACAAAATATTTTACTGATGGATGCTTGCATTATTCACATGAGACAAAAAAAAAAAAAATGCAAGCAAACCGAGTAATTTTGAAATATAAATCGCGGAGTCTTTGCTGCCCAACTAGCTAAATAGGATTGTGGAGAATATAAGTGTTTTGGAGGGTGCTATACCCCCAAATAAGATTAAAAAAAAGATGAGAATCATAACATTTGGTTACTCTCATATTGTGGATAAATAAACAGAGTAAGTTTTACAAAATTATTCATTGATTCTTGATTTTGATCTTAATCACTTATTTGACATAATATATGTGATAACCTGTTATGCTAACCCATATTTTAAAACAGTGCATTTGCTATATACTAGGAAAAAATTTAAAAGCCTAGAAGTGCACATCAGATAGCATATCTGTAGCAGATCAGGTATCAGACGCAATAGGAAAGAGGGTGCGTTCTGCTGAGAATCAAAAAGGACTGACCAATGAAAGATGGGGATGTGGGAGACGGGAGCGTGGAGGAGAGGAGTGATTTTTAATATATATATATATGGAAGTGATTTAAAAAAATATATATATATATGAAAGCTGTCCATTTTTAAGTATTTGTAACTAATGCAAACATTTGAAACACTGAGCATGCAGTCTGCACTTCAAGTCACATGCATCTGCAGGTGAACAACAGCCCGCAGGCCACCACTTGTGACCTCAATAACAGAAAAAGGACATCATTCTTATGTATACATCTGTTCTCTGTCATCAGTTGCTCTGACATGACTTTAGTGGTAATGCTGATTTTTTCATGCTATTATTTAACAACAAACTCCTCAAATCTGCTTTCACCCTGAATGAGCAAGTTATTTATGGAATCAACTCATTTCTCACATATGTTTGAAGCTTAAGCAAAGCAAGATTTTGTTGTTGTCATTGTCATCATTGGATTTATGTGGATGCCGTCATCATTATTTCTTGTCCTCTTGATTCTGTTTAAGAACTTCCTAAAGCTAGACAGCATACCTTAGTTTTTTAGAAAAATACTTGTAAGACACAGGTATGTTGTTTTCTTAAACGTGTCTCGTTTTTAAAAAGAAGAGATGGAAGGAAAGAAGAAAGGAAGGGAGGCGGGGTGGAAAAGAAGAAAGAAAGAAAATGAAACAAAATGAAAAGGAAAAGGAAAAAGAAAAGAACATGAGAGGATGTCAATCTACTAGAGAGGGCCCAAGTGAACCTTAGTGGTTCCTGGCCATAGAAAAATAGCTAGAAGCCCAAACCTCACCTACATGCAATTTACTTATGTACCAAATCCTCACATGTATCATACAACTCTAAAATTAAAAAAAGAAAAGAAAAGAAATTTTAAAAATAGGTGCTTGTACCTGAGTTTCTCAATGCTGACAGTCTTTAAATATGACTCACTTCTCACAAATAAACATAGTACTTTTCTATATGATTTAATGGTGGTTTATTTTTTCCCGATACAAAAGCAAAATCATTTATGACCATCTAATAAGTTCGTTTTTCTGTATCTTTTGATCTCTAAACAATTTGTATAAATACTCTATTGTAAAGTCTTAAATTCTTGTAATAAAAATGTCAAGTGTTGACTATAGTAAACTAATTTTTGCCAGAAAAGACATAAAATCTGAGATCGAGGGATAGTAGGAAATAAATTTAAAAAATCAAGAATCATATTATTAAAAGTAATCTAGCAACTATATAAAAATGAGATAAAAAAAGTCAAGGAAAATTAAGTGATTTGTCAAAATTAAGTGGTTTGGACTTCAGAGTGAGACTTTAGAATTTTAGCCTGAGAGGCCAGACTCTGTGGCTCAGGCTGTAATCCCAGCACTTTGGGAGGTCAAGGTGAGAGGATTTCCTGAGCCTGTGGGTTTGAGACCAGCCTGGGCAACATGGTTAGAACTCGTTGCTACAATAAATCAAAAATTAGCAGGCATGGTAGCCCACCGGTAGTTCTGGCTACTTGGAAGGCTGAGGCGGAAGGATCACAGGAGCCCAGCAGGTCAACGCTGGGATGGTGGTGAGCATGCCACTGCACTCCAGCCTGGGTGCCAGAGTGAGACTCTGACTCAAAAAAAAAAAAACAAAAACAAAAACAACCCCAGAATTTAGCCCAAATTCTATAGAGAAAAAAAGAATTCTCTATATTTACAAAAGGAAAAAGAAAAAAAATTTTCAAGACACAAATTTTCAAGACATCTGTCTATTTTATTTTCTTGAAATGACTTCAGGGAAACTACTTGGGATAGAAATATTAAGGCATAACAATTTAAAAGGAAGCATAGTAAAATCACTGTACCCACACCTATGTGAATATTTCACAAACAGCCATTTTAAATTTCATTTCTCACATCTTATGAGTGAGTTATAAGTTACTTAATATAAATTTTCATTTATACCAGAGGTTTTATATGTCTACTTGATTTATTTTTACATGCCTAGACCTAAAACTGATATACATTATGGGAATTACAATTATTTCTTTATATATTTGTGTCCATGACACAATTTCTATTTGAGATTTCAAATGCCATAGTTTGGGGTATGTGTCTGTGTTTTGAATAAATGGGATATACAAAGAAATAAAGAAAAAGAACAACATATATTTCAAACAGTATATTGCATCTCATAATTCAATATAACGTCAGAGGGAATAATCTACAAACATGTGGTAAATCTCAAGTTGGGAAAGTAAAGTTCTGCTAGTAAAACAAAATTGTGCTTTTGAAAAGAGAGACTTAAATGTACAGAGGCTATTTCGTCATCTGTGATAAGTATAATTAGTATAACTTGTATTCCCAAGTTAATTTCAATCATGACATTGTATATGAACTATAGTAAATACTAAACTATGTCATACTGATTTACTTGTCTTCTCTGCAGCCACCAGCAAACAAAATCAAAGATATGAGACACATACTCAAAAATCTTTACAAATGGTTTCTCATTGACCCACATAGAATATAACTCTATTTTGACCTTTAAAATACATATGAGCTACACAGAAACAAAGATCTGAGTATCACATGTTCTCACTCATATAGTGGACCTTGAACATCTACCATAATACTTTAAAAAAAAAAAAGGACTGACAATGGTGGGAAACTATGGGGGGGTAGGGAGGGGAAGGGGGTGGGACTAACGGTAGTCAATATCTGTCTGGGATGGGGAGACACCCCTTATTAACAAGGGTGCCTGAGCGATGCACATTTGTATACCTAACACTTAACTGTACCCCATAATTTTATAATAAAAAATATGTTTAAAAAAATACATATGAGCTAAATGAGAAATCAATTTAAACAGCAGCATTGGACAATATTTTTCAGATTCCTTATCTATCTAAATTTACAGATTTTCATCAAGTCAAAAGGTCATTTTTATGGAAGAATTAGAAATTAGAAATTGTATTTTTGTAATGTCTGGAGTTTAAGACCTAGCCACTATTAATGAACTTCAGAGGGAACTTTTCAAAATCAGTTTTTAAAAATCCAATTATTCTTAATGTAAGATTGGTTTACTAATCCAAAAAAATTTTTATGAGGAAAATTTTGTGAATTGGAATACCAGTTCATGAAGAATTTCACTAAAGATCAATGAAAAAAAAGGTTACGTTAATATTAAAGATGAATACATATAGCTGCATAAACATATATAAATCCTAAAAAATATTTAAAAGCATTACTGTTTTCAGCATTAGAGGAAAATATATTTTTATAAAAAATGCTTTTCTTATAAAATGGTAAGTGACATAATTCTTCAATCAAATGTTGAGATTAGAAGGAAAAATATAATTTTCTGTATTTAGCCTTGAGCAGTTTGGTGTAAAGCATGAAAGAAAAATCAACAGAAAAATTACTATACATGTCATTATACCAAGTGATAGGAAGGTGCTAAAATAAAAATTTATACTATAGAAACTAGTATTTTAATCTATATTCCTCCAGTTTTGTTTATAAACATAGACATCTGAAGCAAGTTCTCTTTCACAATGCTTCCCTTGACACAAATGCTTTAGAAACTTCTCTCATACCATATTTAATGCAGATATATTTCCTCTCTTCTCAAATAACTTGATATTTTCCGGGCTATTTTAATACTTGCCTGGAAAGCGCCTAACATTGTTTGGCTTTTATTAACAAATTAGCTTGTTAGAACTATAGGAGAGAGAGGTTATTAGATTACCTGATAATAGGATTAATAAAGATCACTTGCCTTATTTTCACTTATTAGTTTAACTAGATCAGTGACTCTTTTGCTATTAGTGGTTAAATGTGTCTATTAGTCAATTTTCATTTTTAAATCTCAAATATTTCTAAAGCAGTCCTTTTTTTAAAAAAAAAATGGCCACAGATATGTGTTTCTAAATGGAAATAAAGAAACTCTTATTTAATAAGTAGTATATGGATATTTCGGCCTTGAAAAATCAAACAATTATACCAAGGAGACAGAAATAATGGAATAGAGAAAACAAACTCCAGTGCTTCTTGTGTCTAGTCATAATAAAAAGTTTCAGAATGATTAGTACCTTGACTGCACACATAAAATTAAAATACTGGGTTTGATTGCAGGAGCCATTTTGTTTATCTCATAAATCCTGGTGTCAACTTCTTTAACTTTGTATAATTCTGTACAAGGTGATCATATTGAGTCTCAGATTTCTCAGCTGAAAAACTGAAGCATAGTAATTGTTGAAGTCTCCCTTTAGCTCTTAAATTCTGTTAATTAGCTATTGGTTTGTATTCAGAAACTGGCCAAGTGACCACACTGGCCTTACTCCAATAACTTTTGGCAACTGCATGTCAACACAACATTAGCAAAATTTAGATATGCTGCTGAATCCAAACAACATTAAAACAAAGGCAACAAAAAGAATTTAAATAGCCAGTTTGACTTAATGCCAAAAACCATAACCCTATCAGGAAAAAGAATAGATCATTTTTGCTCATGCAACCAAGAGGGAAGTTTGGTCACCACCAAGTTCTATTCAAAGAAAAATGTGTAAAGTCCTTAAAAAGATTCAAGACTGGGCACTAAGCCAACTCAATAATAGTGTAATATGTCTTTCAAAAATATTTCTAGTTTTAGGCTTACAATGAAAATTAAATGAATAATCAATTTTAATTTTTAAAATTCCTCAAGCTAATCACAATTGTAAACAATTAATTTTCCCAATTACTTTGAATTCAGCTAAAGTCTAGCATGTAGTCACAGTAGATAACTTGAATGGTATAAAATTTATGTTTTATCCCAAAGCACTGCAAATATCAAAAATCTTAATTTTGGCCATGAAATCTTTATCACTATAGCCCAAATACTCTGGCAATTTTTATTTGTTTCAAAAATACAAATTTAATTACAATTCTATTATCAATAATAGGTCAAATAGAAAAAGTAGGTCTGCCGGGCTCGGTGGCTCAGCCTGTAAACCCAACGCTTTGGGAGGCTGAGGTGAGTGGATTGCCTGAGCCCGTGGGTTTGAGACCTGCCTGGGCAGGTGAGACCTCATCTCTACAATAAATCAAAAAGTTAGCTGGGCGTGGTAGCGCGTGCCTGTAGTTCCAGCTACTGGAAGACTGAGGCGGAAGGATTGCAGGAGCCAAGCGGGGTGACTGAGTGAGACTCCAACTCAAAAAAAAAAAAAGAAAAAGAAAAAGTAGGTCTTTCTTCTTCATTTCTTCCATCTTCACCCTCACCTTTATACTCAAACATGTTCAAATGGAATAAGTCATTATTTAACAAAATGAGATATTTCACAGATAGAATGTTTCTAAATTTACTTTAATAAGCGGGACGTGTTAATATTAAATTCTATTTTAACTTGACAAATGAATAAGAATATTTTAAGCCCACACTTTAAAATATACATTATATTAATAGCTGTAGTAATTTTTATTAAAACGGTTTCTCAGTTTCAGGTGACAAATAATAACATTTTTGGATTTCTATGTATTTTCAATATAGCTAAGATGTAACTTTTAGGAAAATGTTGGTGTTTAGAATTTGGGGGAATCACAGCTCTCAACTGAGAGGATAATAACAAACTAAAAATAAGACTATAATGGAAATGTGACTCATCACACCCAAAAGGTGATATGTTGAACTGTTTGAAATCATCAAATGTCCCATAAAAAACAAAGCAAAAAGCTTCCTGTTTTTTGTTAGAGCTCTATAGCACAGACTTACTACAGAATAAACAGAAATTTTTTTTAAAGTATCTATGAAATATATATGATCTATTTTCAAGCCTTACGTCACATGATTTTTACTCATCTTTGTAATGAAACACAAACTATGCATACATTCGTTAAAAATCCTTTTAGTAGGAAATTTACATCTTAAGTGGATCAAGTCTATTTTGTCTGGCGTCATCTTTAAAATGCAAGGTTCTGGCGTAAGGTAGTATGACTTTCAGTTCATATTTTACTTATTACTTGTAAGAACACAGGCAAGTCACTGAACTTCCCTAAGTTTCAGTTTCCTTAGTTGTCCTAGAGGATAATCATATCTCCCAGGCTTGTTCAGAGGATTAGCAGATAATCCTTTTAAACCGCATTCAGCAAATAAATAGGGGTTATATCTAAATTTTCATTGAAATACATTGCTCTTAATATCTTTCATTGTTTAAAGTCGCAGACGAATGTAAATTAGGTTACATGAATTGTTACTCTTTTCCTTACCATTCCATATTCAAGTAAACATCTCATTGGTATCTCTCTGGCAACATTTTGAATATCCTAAGAATACAGGCTACGGTATGACTGACAATTCAAACAGAAAAATATACAGGGAAATGTGGCTGCTTAGAAAGCTAATCTGATGTGGTGGAAGGACTGCCGAGGTGGAGGTCAAGGCCAGATCTGCCTTTACATTAAATAAGCACTATCTGTTCAGTCAGCACTTAAAATCTCTGAGCCTTGGCGTTTCCATCTAACACATTAGAGAGCCATATTGCCTACTTGTGAGGGTAGATCTGGTGTAGTTTTAAAATTGGGTATTTTTTTTCTAACATAGTAGTAAAATGATTGTTTACTGCAGACTTACCAAACAGCATGCACTTTGTGTATAGTGCTTCATTTAATTTCATTACTTTAAAGCTATTGCTGAATATCTACTGAGTGCTATTCCCTTCTTCTTTACATCAATGAAGTTCAGCAGTGAAAGAGCAAACAAAATTCCTGCCCTCATAACTTCTACATCGCAATAACAGAGACAGGAACAGCTTAAGTAAAATATAAGCTACGTTATTTGGTGATCAGTACTGCAGAGGGAAAAAAGTATAAAGTAAAAAAAAAATTCAAGGGTCTGAGAGGTTGCAATTCTAAATGGATTCACCAGGGAAGACTTTCCTGAGAAGAAAATATTTGAGCAAGTTCTGATGGAGATGAGGGAGTGAGCCATATGGGTATGTAGGCAAAGAGCCTTCCAGGTGGTGGAGGCCAACAATGCAAAGATCCTAAGGTGGAAAGTGATCACAGGAGGCAGACTGAGGAGAAGGTTGTGGCAAATAAAGTCAACAGTCACAGAAGTCCAGATTGTGCAGGGCTTTTAATATCTGCATTTACTCTGCATGACTTGGAGAAGTTGTCAGAATCATCAGATGATTCTAAACAATGAAGTAATGCCATCTGTTATAAATACATACATGTATATACATGGATATGATATGTCTGTGTTTGTGTCAGATTACACACATGCGTGTTATATACACACACACCTGCATACATGTATGCATGTGTATAGTATACACACGTGTATATTAATATACATGCGTGTATACACACATGTAGACATATGTATGCATTCTACACATGCATATTATATGCACGTATGTATATGAATACATAGATACACATGTATACATTTTATGCATACAGACACACACACTTATATGTATTATATATACATACATATGAACATACATACAGAGTTACTCTGGTTGCTGTGCTCACATAGACTAAAGGGAGACAAAACTTGAAGCAAGACCACTTATGATGTTTTCAGTTTAACTCAGGCAAGAGATGACAGTGAATGTATTGGCTGAAATGCGGGTATAAGAGAAAGAGGAGGACAGTTACATTTGTGTGAACGAAGGAAAAAACGAAAATGATACGTGGGTTCCTTGTTTAAATTTCAGTATGAAGTTAAGAATTATAATACAATGGTGGTAGAGCACCTAACCAAGCACAGACCCTTTCTGAGTGAGGAGCCTTGGAGAGAGGCAAGGATGACTTCCTTTTTTTTTTTTTAACCTGAGCCATGGAGTCACCTACACGCTTAACAACACAGAAGTTATCACTAATCTCAGCAGGGCAGTTTTGGTAAACAAAATCATGGGAAGAGGTGGTGCTGGTGGAGAGAACTGTAATCGTTTTGAGAAAGACTGTAATGAGAGAAGGTAGCTCAGCAAGTAAGCAGCCAACTCAAGAATTTAGCTGAAAAAAGACACTGAAAATGGGAAGCGACAGTAGGGAGAATATGGTAAAAAGAAGATATGTTTGAGGGGAATTAAATAATCACATTCTCATAATAATCCTTTGAAGTTGGCAATATTTTTTCCCATTTTTCAAAGTTTAGATAACTTGCTCTAAGTCACAAAACTAGTAAGTTGCAATAGTATGTAACCACAAATTATTTGGTTTTTAAATTAGCGTGCAACTTTGAATCACCACCTGAGATCGATTATTTGGGGTCTTAGCATGTCAGGGTTTGAGGAAAGGGCTTTTATATTAATCATGCAGTGTCTTAAAATGAAAAGTGCTTAAAATCTCAGCTTAAATGTCATCTCCCAAGAAGAGTAAGCCCCCTTAAGATGCTCACCATATCATATCATGTTTATTTAATAGTACTCAAAACATTATGCAGTTATTTTATTTCTTTATCTTTTGTTTGTGTATTTTGTTTCCTAAGTGTAAATGAGTACAGGGATTTTTTTCTGACATGCTCACATTTTATTCCACAGTACCCAGCACAGGGCCCACTCTAGTATATGCTCAATAAATATCTGTTGAATGATTGATATTCTTTCATCCCTTCTTTCTATATTCATGCCAAAGAAGAAGAAGAAGAAGAAAAAAAAAAATATATATATATATATATCAACTTATCTTCTTGGATATTGTTCCCTTTTACCAGCAAAGAAACAGTAACTATTCATTAATTCTTTTTAAAAATCTGATTCCATTTACATGTCAACTCTAATACTAGTTATGAATGTGACATGATGTTACATTATGGTGATACTATTTTTATATAAATTATATTACGCCCAATTTCTCATGAAATATAACCAGGGAAATAAGCGAATAAATCCAAGCAAGATAAAATGGGTAAAATATCAATAGCTGGTATAAGTTAAAAAAAAATTCTGGACAAATTACAAAAAATATTAAACAGAGATGTTTCTCTTGAAGCATCGACTTGAAGAATCATATTAGTTCTGACAATTCATTTACTCTTCACCCTCTTCTTGTCCACACTCTCTCCCTACAGTATTTATAGCCTGAAGAGCCTTCAGTTATAACACAGTAGCTAAGAGGTGGTTTGGGTGCCACTGGTATATCAAAGCCCTAAGTTTTCTACCAGGATAAAAGTAGGTACCAGTTTATCTTTTGAACCACTTTTCTTTCTGGGCAATGTTGACACAAATAGTTTTTATAAAATAGAATTCTCATCCATCTGACTAACTTGGCAAGAATAATAAGGTTTTTATGCCAATTTAATTAAAAGAGAAAAGAGATAGAAAGAAAGAAAGATATAAGGTAAAGCATGGGAAAGAGGAGAGGCACTTTAAAATTTCTCAAGATACAAATACTGGCAACTGATAACACATTTATATTTATTGGAAGTAAAGCTGCAAAAATAAAATGAAAAAAATTAGATTGTTTTTTTTTTTTGAGTTGGAGTCTCACTCTGTCTCCCAGACTGGAGTGCAGTGGCCGCTCCCGGTCACCGCAACCTCGACCTGCTGAGCTCCGGTGATCTTCCACTCAGCCTTCCGAGTAGCCGGAATTACAGGCATGCACTACCACGCCTGGCTGATTTTTTGATTTATTGTAGAGATGAAGTCTTGCCACCCAGGCGGGCCTCGAACCCGTGAGCTCAGGCAATCCACTCACCTCAGCCTCCCAAAGGCGCGGGATTACAGGCTGAGCCACCGAGCCCAGTTTAGAAAGATCTTTGATAGGGCAGGAGAAACAGATGATAAAAAGAAAGGGGGAAAGTAAGTTGTTCGATGATGGCAATTGTCTAGATGCCATTAATAATTTTTATACTTGGTTTCATCATTTATGATATTAAACACTCTAGATTTAGGATTATACATATTCAATAACTCATGATCAGATTTTGTATATTATTGTGCAATTATAGGAGACATTGAGAAAAAAACTACGACACTATAGTTTTATGTTGTTTACAATAATGTAGTCTGTAGATACCCATTATTTTAAAAATATCTCATGTCCCGTCATATGGTTTTTAGAATTACATACACACTAGAACACTACACTATAGTTTCTATTACATAGCCTGAGTTTTCCTTTCAGCGTTGGTTAAATAATTGTATGGTGCAACAAAGCAATTTTGTTCTGAAAGTATCTTAAAATAATCTGCATGTTTACCTTATTCTTCCAAATAATTTAGGTGAGATAGCCTGGTTTTCAATAGCTGTTATACTCTAATTGTGTATTTGTTCTTTTTAATTAGCATGCCATCAAACTAGATGATGAGGATTACAGTGAATAAGATTTCATTGTCTTTGACATGGTCTGTTTTAAACAGCTTGTACAAGTTTATGGAAATCATTTTACTGTCTAGATAGAATATATTAAATACATAGCTTCTGAAAAACTTTGTTATGGCATCAGAGAGAAAGAACGTGTTGCTCAAAAAATAAAAATAAAAAAAAGTCTACCTGGATAGGCTATCTATCTTCTAATAATATGGGCAATAATGTCTTCATAAACATACACGAAACATATATATTTGTGCATGATATTCAATCTCAAGCATAAATGATCATATCCTCAATGACTCATTCATATTTATAGTACAATTTTAAAAGAATGAAATTTGTTAAGTGTTTCTTTGTGTATGAACCTTTCAAGAACCAAAAGAGGTGGATTTGACATATTTGTCAGATTTTGATTTTAAATGATAATAGTATAAATCTTGATTTCACCAAAATGCCTTATGAAAAAATCTATAGGCTCTGATACTACTATTAGCTATTATTCAGAAGTCTACGGATTTATTGTTCAAAGCAGAAAATCAAAATTTGTCTTCTTTGCATTACCAATGTGGTTTTGCTCTATAGTAATGTGGTAAGCCCTAGTTCGTTGCTTCCTGAGAATCATAAATATTAGTCCCAGTTTTTAAAAAGGTACATTTTCAGAGCGGGAGCTCATCATCTTAAGTGAACTGACTCAGAAACAGAAAACCAAACACCACATGTTCTTACTCAAATGTGGGAGCTAAGTGGTCACAAAAGTAAAAATAATAGACACTAGGAATATGAATAAAGGGGGAGGTAGAAAGGGGAAACAGGGTTCAGAAATTACCTATGGGGTACAATGACCACTATCTGGGGAATGGGACACCTGAGACCCAATCGTCACCACTCCACAATATGTCCATGTAACCAACATGTGTGTATGCCCTCTGAATCTAAACTTTTAAAAAATGTAGCAAATAAAAAACGGTACATTATCAACCCAGTTGTTTGTTTGGAATTATAATGAAAGGCAGTGTTCACATAATGAACAATCATTTGTTCAATCAGGTTGGTGAATACAGGTAGCCATTTTTGTCAAGTAGAGAATCCTGTAAAAATGTAGTTGTAGGCCCATGAATACCTCAAAATTCACTCCCCACATAGTTTCTTTGTAAATAAAAAGTATCTATGGACTCAAATTAGTCCATTGCACAGCAGCATTATAATTCAAAAGACATGCTTTTGAGCTAGGAGATACTATGATACATTTCCTCAACTCTCAAACATTCACAAATGTGTGTAACCCAATCATAAGTATTTTCACTCCTGAAACTTGGTGTTAAGCAAAATTAAGGACATACATTGTTGTTCATATGATGTAATGTCCCTTCTAACAGACTCACAAAATCCTAATTTAATTAGCAGCACAATTAGCTATGACCTTCATTTTCGTTTCGAAAATTTCCATGAATGTGTTAAGCATTTAGAAGGAAAAAAATGGTGGCAACCCTCTTTCGGTTCCCCTCCTGCTGCCAGGAGCTTTCCT
Organism: Carlito syrichta; assembly: GCF_000164805.1. Taxonomy (NCBI): domain Eukaryota; kingdom Metazoa; phylum Chordata; class Mammalia; order Primates; family Tarsiidae; genus Carlito; species Carlito syrichta. The sequence goes on from NW_007258429.1 coordinate 374,760, forward strand.
TTCTTCTAAATAAATTCCTACCTACTAAAAAACAAAAAGAAAGAAAGAAAAAAAATGTGTTTATTTTATTTTGGGTGCAATTAATCACTGATAATAAATTTGTATCTTTTACAGGAATAGGCCATTTAAAACAGACTACAGTGTCTTCATTTATAATAATAAATTCTTCAAAGTATGAGGAAATGTGTGTCATATTTAGGGGAATAAAAGAATGAAATTAGCAGTAGTAGCTAGAAAATGAAACACTATTTTTTAAGGATAGCTTTATTTAATTTTAGTAATTTTTAAACTTTCAAATAATATTAAAAGAGATTTTATGTTTCCCAAGAAAAGGGAATGTAAGTAATAAAAGTTTAAAAATATTATTCTATAACTTTAATAGCTATAATTTGGATATGGTTTGTTTGACCCCACTGATCTCATGTTGAAATTTGATTCCCAGTGTGGAAGTATTCAAAGATGAGTTCCAGTGGGAGGTGTCTGGGTCATAAGAGCAGATCACTTATGAATGACCTGGTGTCTTCCTTAAGGTAATGAGTGAGTTCTGGTTCCACTAGTTCTTACAAAAGTTATTGTTAAAAATAATCTGGCACCTCCTCCCTTTTCTTTCTCTTTCACCATATGTATGATCCCTGCACCCACCAGCTCCCCTTCGCCTTCCTTCATGAGTGGAAACAGCTTGAGGCCTTCACCAGAAGCAAATGCTGGCATTGTGTTTTTTGTAGAGCTTGTATATCTGTAAGCCAAATAAACCTCTTCATTTTATAAATTACTAGCTTCAGGCATTCATTTATTGCAATACAAACAGACTAAGACATACACCTTCAAACTCTTATAGCAGAAAGCATGATTTCTGAGACTAATTTACATTTACATGGGCATATGTATATATAACTATATAATTATGAGTTTGTATACACATAGGTGTTTTCCCTGCTAGTGCCAGCACTATTCAGAATTTTCAACAAATACCATGACTTATATAAACCCGAAAGACAGTAACAGAGTTTATCTAATATGTGGCCCCTAAAAATGGATAGTTAAGGAACTGCTTTTGATCTTAGAATTGTATTAGAATGAGAAAGAGAAAGAAATATATCACTGTAGTGATGCTGACTGGCCACTCAGGAAGGGCTTCCAGAGACAATTTTGATAATCACAGTTTAGGGGTCCTCAGTTTCATAGGTAGTCATTTAATTTTGTCAGCACAACCAGAGATCACAGCAGGGTATGTTCAATTGCAATGATTCTGGCTAACTAAACATTCAAGACATCAGCGCATAAACCAAGTTATACAGAGATTTCCTACTTGTTAACCTATAATGAGAAATTAGACAGTCAAGCAAACGAAATACTTACACATCATTGGTCAGTGTGGTATTTCCTAGTGAGTAAACCAAAATAAAAATTAAAAAATATCCAGAATATTTACTTTCATCAAAATTTCAGGATCCAGGATAATTAGATGATGACATCAATAGCTGATACCATCTAGTTATGCTACTCTAGGGAATTTATCTCAATCACAGGGATATGTCTTCCAGATGGGTCTCTGATTTTGGTGGCACTCTCACTTGTTAGTGCTAGAACAAAACCTACGATTCATTTCAAAATTGCAAAAAAGTCTTACTAGGATTTGTGTACAGAGCCTGTTTCATGACAGGATAACAAGAGGATCAGTAAACGGCTTGCTGCCATTTTCCAATGCACTAGCATGGCAGATGTCAATTAAGGCCCCTTTTCCTACTAAATCTGAACTGAATCTTAGACTCTTTCTCAGCCCAGGCAATCACTACCAGTTGATTATAATTGTCACTTTAAATGAAATTTGTTTTCCATCCTAGAGTTAGAATTAAGTTTCAGACATGCTGTATATTCAAACATTCAAGATTCAATGTCATGAGATGCACCCTGCTTCTGATATGTTGTTTCAGTAATTTCATATTCAGCATTTAGAGAATATTGATTCAGGTGAGTTGCTTTCACTCATGGTTGATCTCACCTTCTATATTTAATTCTCTGTAACTGCATTCTCAATGAATAGCTTATCTTCAAATTTTGAGTGCAGCTTGTTGTTGCTTTCTGTGAACTAAACTGCACTTAATTCTATCTGCTGTTCTGTAATCTTGCATTTTCCTCCATGTTGTTCTTATTCTAAATGGTCTTTTAAAGTAACACTGTGGCTAATGACATGCAAAGAAACAGGTGAAATCCACATAAAAATTTTTAATAAAATACAAGTGGAATTAATAGTCTCTACCATTACAAAAATATCAGGATTCTGTCCTTTTTGATATAATGGTATGTGGCCAAAGTGAACTAACTCAGAAATAGAAAAACAAACACTGAATGTTCTCACTTATAAGTGGATCAGCGAAGACACAGAGAATGGTATAATGAACACTGGAGACTCAGAAAGAGGAGATGAGAAAGGGTGAAGGATCAAAATAATCACCTATAGGGTACAATGTCCACAAGTGAGGGTGGTGAGTACACTTAAAGCCCAGACCAAAACTATTTGTATCCCCTAAAGCTATTGAAATTTTTAAATGAATGAATAAATAAATATATTTTATACGTAGCATGGAGTGAGGTGACTAAGCCTGGGTTATTCTTCTCAACCATGATGATGATAAAATGTGAAATGTATCATATTATATAAAATATCTACTCCTTTCTTAATCTGGAGTAAATTCTAATCCAGGTTGTTTTTTTTTTTTAATGTAAAAACAAAACAAATCACTTGGTTCTTCAAGAAAATTAGAAAATAGGAAAATTACCAAAGTGCACATAATGTTAGTTTTGATAATACATATTTAATTATCTAAGAATATATCTGACAAATCAGTCTTAAAAGTTTTAAAATGATCTCTATGTGTTGATGTCTCTTGGAGTAATAAAATGTTATTGTTTCTTTTTCTCACAAGTAATTGGACTATTCTTGGACAGTTATCATGTGTTATTTTCAGAGCAGTTATTTACAAAAAACAAACAAACAACAGAGTTGAAGTAGAGAAAATAGCATCATGGTCCCATGGGAGAGGGTGTGACTAGAACCTGGACCTGGCTTATTTAGATATTCATAAGCTGAGTCAGTGAGTTCCTACAATGGGAATTTATTCATTTAAGCTTGCTAATAGTTACTGAAAATTTATGCCCCGCCTAAACAAATTTTTATATATCATATTCAATTTATACCTGAAATGGACAATAATTATTCCTATTCTATGGATGAGAAAACAGGCTTATGGTTTGTGAATAATGGAACTCAGATTCAAATCATGATATCTCATGCTTCATAGCCCTAGTTCTTATATTCTCTACTGCCTTCCATTTAGAAACCTAGAACTAAAAAACCAAAAACAAAAACCTAGAACTAGAGAAATTTATTCCTTTAAGTCTATTTTTTTTTTATACATCTGTGCAAGTGGTTGCTAGCTAGTCTCCTAGAAGGAAGTAAAAAATGCAGTTACATATTCCACTAGGAAGAATTTCAGCATGGGACGGAGTGTTGAATTCTTGTGAATGTCTTGACCTGGGGAAATGGAGAAATGTTTTTCAGGTGAGCCTCCGTTTGGAGAAGTATCCTCCTTAGCGGAGATAAACTGCCTTTGATCTAGGCAGAGGAGTCACTCCCAATAATAGTAGCAAGTTCTTCTCCATACTGTACATCTTTTCTATTAAGCACAGAAAGTTCCCTCAATGACTGAAAGGCTAGATTTTGCTGGTGGCGGGGGAGATAGAGAACTCATTTCATTCTTGGGAGAGGTTAGGGAAAACCATATCTTTTCTTCTGAAGTCAGAGCAGTAGGAGTGAGGAGAGGCAGCTTTGCTTGGCAAAATGTGACCTCAGAGGAACCAACTACAGAGTGCGAAAGGAGGCAGCATGACCATGTGGCCTGAGGAAGATCCCGAGGGATTCACACCTGAGCGTGGAGGCCACACTGTGGAGGACCAGATGCACAAGACATGCTTGATAGATTAAAGAAATAGCTGAAGCTACTTTGAAAAGGACTCATTTCTGTTCATCCTTCTGGTAAGGTCTCAAACTATTAAAAGGAAATTGTTTAGGGACAGATTGTTGAATCCTAGGCACTGCATTATGTTAGGAGGGTAATGTGAAAAAAAAACAACAGCAACATAGGGAACTCATTTCATTCTTAGGAGAGGTTAGGGAAAACCATATCCTAAGTAGTATTGAGATGTGGTGAATCTGTGATGAACTGAGTATTCCCACAGTCCAACAAAGGGTAGAAACTAGAGTGAAAAGGCTGACATTGAACCAAAAATAAATATATGTCTGTATTCTTTCTATCAACATCACTAAATTTCATGTGTCAGTCCCTTGTAGGCACTATCATTTCTGTTTTTTTCCTTGTTTTGTTATTTTTTCCCCAATGGTTTTCATGATGACTTCTTTTTAGTTTTATCTTGAGATAATACGGCCTCATTAACTGCCACAAAGTAAGAATATTTTCTCTAACAAAAAAGGCAGACCTAGGAACAAAGATGCATTTTTCATTTATTATCTAAATATAATGCCATAAAGGTAAAACAGGAAAGTTGTTTATCTCCTTTAAAAACTTATTGTGTGGGCAACCCCTTTGAGTCTCCTTCTGCTGTAGGAACTTTTCTTTCCTCTCAACAAATCCTGCTTTAAAAAAAAAAAGTATTTTATTTAGGTTATTACAATTTCATATTTCTCTGCTAATTGATTTGTTAAAGCCTTCCGTGTGTTTTATGAGGTTTTTTAAAATCTCATTTATTCAGATATTACACAATTATATGAACTATATCCACTTAAAAATGCATTGAAAATAGTTAAGGTAATATGCAATAATTCTAAATAAAATAGCCATTTGTCTATGAAAACTCAACCAAGTTATTCACTATTCAATACAACAATGGAATGTACCATTTTATGGCTAATTCATTTACCTTGACTTTCGGATAAACCAGAAAAGAGTATACACCTCTGTGCATCCAGAAATAACTCAACTGCCACTGCCACTGCTCTGAGTGCAAACAGTGGATTGTTGTTTATCACACAATCATGCTCAACTACAATTGTTTCCCTCATTTTCTTCACAATTTCCGTCTGCTTTCTTTATCTTTGGCATTTATCAAAAACATTTCTTCTGAGGGATGAGCGAGTTCTTTATTTCACAAAGAGAAAAGAATCTTTAGTTTTGGCATGTGCATAAGCCAAGTATTTTTCACAATGCCATATTGTCAGGACAAATGTTTTGCCTCTCATCCTATTGTTAAAGATTGGCCATTGTGGGGCCTACTGACATTCTTTTGTATGAAGCACCTCCCCTCCATAATACGAGAACAAACAATTTTGATACAATGTTTTTCCAGGCAAAACCAGAGCCAATTATGAAATGAGTTTATTCTTCCCTTAAACACTAGTTTGCTGTCCCAAAAAGATTATTAAAAAATATGAGTTCTCCTCCATTTCACTCTCTCAATATTGTATTTTCAAAGTCCTAGTCAATATTAGAAGAAGTTTTCCAAGGTGTATGATGTCTAATAACCATAAACTGCATTACAGTCTGGTATCTGGGTGGATTTTTTTCTAATTTTTAATTTTAAAGATGTGGAGCACAATTCAGGGTTAGGTATACAAATGGTCATTGTACAGGTAAAGTTTGGTCCTTATTTTGGTCCCCATGTCACTGGTTGATCGGGTACTCTTATTGATGAAGTGTGCCCCCCCATCCTACTCCCTCCCCTGGCAGTTTCACACTACTACCAAGCTCTTTCTTATACTATTATGATAATTGTTCAGGGTCTGCTTATGAGTGAGTACATGTGGTACTCAGTTCTTTGTTTCTGTGATAGATCATTGAGTATTAAAGACTTTAACACCATCCAAGTTGCTGCAAAGCTCATAATTTTGTCTTTCTTTATGGCTATGTAATCTTCCATTGTGTATATGTACCACATTTTTATTTATTTTATTTTTTTAAATTTTTTTATTTTTGAGTTGGAGTCTCGCTCTGTCGCCCAGACTGGAGTGCAGTGGCCGCTCCCAGCCACCGCAGCCTTGACCTGCTGGGCTCCGGCAATTCTTCTGCTCAGCCTTCCAAGTAGCTGGAACTACAGGCGCGTGCTACCATGCCCGGCTAATCTTTTGATTTATCGTAGAGATGAGGTCTCGCCAAGTTGCCCAAGCGGGTCTTGAACCTGTGGGCTCAGGCAATCCACTCACCTCAGCCTCCCAAGGCACGGGATTACAGGCTGAGCCACCGAGCCTGGCTCAGGTTTTTAAAATCCAGTCTACTTTCAATAGGCAGCATGGTTGATTATGTTTTTGCTTTTGTGAATGGTGCTCCAATAAACATGCATGCACAGGTATTTTTTTTTTTAATAGAATGATTTGAGTTCCTCCAGGTATATTCCCAGAAGGGAGATTGCTAGGTCAAATGGGAAGTCAATTTTTAGATCTTTCTGAGTAGATTCTAAACAAAGGAAAATACAGATTATTAATACAAACATAACAAGCCTCTGTGGCTATGTACCTTTTTGGTAAACTGCCTCATGTCTCCTGAAGAGAAGGTAATTCCTATAAAATTTCCTAATATTTTCTCAACCCTGTAAGACCATATCCTGTAGAAAGAAGTTTAATTACTATGTGTTAACTTATACATAATGTCTTAATTCCATTCATTCCATTTGTTTCTTTTGTGTGTTTAACTTTAAATCTTGTGGAATACTTTTAGTGTGAGGTTAATGAATAGAGCACTGTTTCATGTCTAAGCTGGTCTGTCTTAAATAGACGGCAGCTAAGAAACTGTGCAGTTTCTCCATCATTAATCATGAGCTAAATACAAACACATCCTAGTCAATATTACACAAAATAGCAAAATAGTACAACTATCTAGTAAAGCAAAATAGTTGGCACAATTTGACATTATGACAGAATTGCAAAATAATATGTGACTATAGAGTGTGTGTGTGTGCATGAAATGTATCAATGAATTGGTTATCACTATTTCATAACAGCTTATAAAGTCATGCAGGAGAGACAGAGCAATGATAGTAGAAAGGTCTTGGCATATTTGATCTTAAAATTCAACCTAATGTTTTGTGAAGGAAAAGGAAAAATAAATGTCTACATTTCTTTTTCTCTCATTTCTCTCCCTAGGAAATATAAGACCTCTTCTAGATGAGTTCAAACCAATGAAAAAAAAGGAAGCAAACCCCATTTAATATTTATTTTTAGCCAGGACTTGGCAAAACCAGTTGCCAGGAGTAGTTCTACAGTTCTGAATACTAAATATTCAACAGATGGCTCTCCTTAGATTTCATCCAATCTGGAAGCGCCCCAATAGGAAACAAAGATGGTCTTCAGACTGTCCCTTTTATATTAAAATGTACTTCCCACACATGCTATAAATAGGAAGGTAAAAATGACAATCTGGTTCTATAAAACAGTGACACTTAAAGAACTGTACCAATATCCTTTATGCAAATAAATATTGCTCCAAACAACAGTTTTCATATCCATTTGCAAGTGAAGCATCAAGAGAATAAAAGATGAAAAAATTTCCAAGATCCTTTTGAATTCTTTCTTCTAGCAATTTCTAGGTGACAACTTTCAGCTCTCTAGAGTCTCTACAATTTGAAATATTAAATCCACATCCCCATGCCCTCTTCCAACGCTCACATGAAGCTACTAAGTTAGACAATAAAACCACAGAAATCTGGCCATTTCCGCAGTGTGAGGATTCTGCCACTGTAAGACTGAAGATGAATTAGATGAAATACAATGAGGCTTAAAGAATGGTCATAAATTAGGTAACCCAAATACTAGACATTTCATATTCTATAATGTATAGCACGTGTTGACTGTTTTTATGATGAACACAAATACATTTGAGGATGGTATGTAAGCGAGTTGAGTCAAAAGTAGTTCTGTTTGAATAATCCAGCTTTTTTAGCTAAAAAGAAAAAAAAGTTGATCTCATAGAAGTAAAAAGTAGAGCAGAGGATACTAGAGGCTGAGAAGGGAAGGGGGAAGGGAAGGATATACAGAGATTTCTCAAACGATACAAAGTTACAGGCGGGAGGAGGAATCCAGGATGACTACAGTTGAATATATTATATAGTTTTAAATATCTAGAAGGAGAATATTGACTATTCCCTACACAGAGAAATGATAAATGTTTGAGATGATAGATATGCTAACCACCCTGTTCTGATCTCTGTACATTATATATGTACTCCATAAATATGTACATTAGTGTGTCAATTAAAAAGTTAAAAAAAAATTCAAAACAAAACAAAAACAAGTAGTCAAGCTAACATTTAAACAACAGGTCTGGAGTGGTGGCTCACCGCCTGTAATTCCAACATTTTGGGAGGCCTAGGTAGGAGGACTGCTTTTGCCCATGAGTTCAGGGAGCACCCTAGACAAAATAGTGAGATCTTGTCTCTACCAAAAAATTAAAAAACCTAGTCAGGTGGCACATGCCGGTAGTCTCAGCTACTCAGGAAGCTGAGGTGGAAGAGGAGGTCGAGGCTGCTGTTGGGGTCTCACGGCACTCCTGGTGACAGAGTGAGTGGAGACCCCAACTCAAAAAAAAATTAAAGAAAAAAACTAGTATGTAACATAGCGAACTTTCAATAACTGGTAACTAGTATTCTTGTTAGTTATAATCTGTTGGACATCATAAACTTGTGAAATGGAAAAATGTATGCAAATTTTATATATTCAGCACTTCAGATTTTAGTTGGTATAGGACAGCAAAAGCAAAACTGAATTCGAAGTTAGGGGTTGTTCTAATTACATATTTAAAAATTATTTTCTTCTGACCTTAGACAAATCACCGAACTTTTTGTCTTGGTCCTCTTATGTATAAAACAATAGTCTTTCCTACTGAGAGAATTATTCTTAAGATTGCATGATATCAGTCTGTGAAAATACTTTACGCATTAGATATAACATTATCTCCAACTGGAGTAAATGTCTTTTTCATTGTAATTTTCTTATGGTATATATCTGGTTTTTATTAATTCATTCAAGAAATATTTATTGAGCATTTATTGTGCCTAGCACTGATTTAAGCACAGAGGATATGCTAATAGATAAAGCGGATATGCTTTCTACCTTCACAAAGCGTATAATCCATCTCCATCATGAGTATAATTCATGGCGGATAAAGATTAAAAAGCAAGCAACTATAAAGCAGTAAGCATTCTGGTGAAGTATATTTAATAGGAGTGGCTTGATGTATCTTGGGATTTAAAAAAGACTGAGAAAAAAAAGGGTAGCTAATCTGAAAATAGAAAGATGAGCCTAATGGCAAGAGAACTGGTACGAGGGAGTACCCCACGAAGAGAGAGTCACTGCGTTTAAGGAAAACGCATGCACAGAAAGGAATGAGAAATGATCAGACATAAGTAGGGAACCATTTAAAAAGAGTTCTGCAGGCACATCAAGGAGTTTGGACTTTGTTTTTATGAGCAATGGATTTTAAGTAGTTAAGTAACATGCTTAAATTTTAATTTCTTTAAAGAGAAATCCTAAGTAATGGGTTAAGCATGTAGGAAAGGTTAAGAGTGAGTTAAGAGACCCAGTAAGATGACTCATGCCTATAATCCCAGCACTTTGGGAGACAAAGTGGAGGATGCCCAGAGGCCAGGAGTTCGAGACCAGCCTGGGTAACACAGTAAGATGCTATTCCTACAAAAAAAAAATGTTTAAATGAGCTGGGCGTGGTGTGCACCTGTAATCCTGGGAGACTATAGCAAGAGGGTCATTTGAGCTCAGGAATTTGAGATTGCAGTGAGCTATAATCGCAGCTGTGTACTCCAGCCTGGGCGAGAGTGAAACTCTGACTCAAAAAAAAAAAAAAAAGATATTAAGAGTGGAGTGAATGCCATTGAAGTGACCGTGGTAATAACCTCAATAAGAATTGAAAGTGGTATGTAGGTGAAGAGATAGAAAACATGGCAATGAGAATGAATAAAAGTTTTATATATATATAATATGTATAAATAACAGCATCCACAAAAATGACTGAGCCGGAATGGCCTGACATATAGGCATAAAATGGGGAATAGGCAATGGTATAAAAACCAAAATATAAAGAAATTTTAACAACATCAAATGATGGAAAAGGTCAAGTAAAATTTGAATTGAGAAAGATCCCTACAGAAAGAAGCCAGTGAAGTTTTAGATAGAGGAGGTAGACTAAATTGAGGGGTGAGAAAATAGAGTTAGGAGTACAAACGTTACAAGAAGCCTGTTTGTAACGATAGAGAAGAGTTTAGCTGTAGCTGGAGGAATACTTAGGATTGAAGGAAGTAATTTTATGGCTTTATGGCTGTCTCTGTGTGTGTGTGTGTGTGTGTGTGTGTGTGTGTGTGTGTGTGTGTGTGTGTGTGTGTTTAAAATAGGAAAATCCTTAACATGTTTAAATGCTGATTTGTAACTTCAGACGAATAAAAAGTTAAAGATAATTACTTGAGAGAGAGAGTTTCTTGAGATGGCAAAAAGGGATAAAATCCTTAGCACATTGGAAGGATTTGATGGAGAAAGGAATACAAGACATCCTGAAGTGTACAGAAAGAGAAGGAGAGGTGGAGAGAGACAGATGGACAGAATGGGGGAAAATGAGCACAAAAATTCTTGTAGATATGGTGGTGAGAACTTAGAAAAATTATAATTTGATGAATTCTATTTATCTGAAAGTCACTACTGAATTTGTTGGTAGTAGAGAGGGCTAGTTCACAAGTAAAGTTTGAAATGACTACCATAAAGAAAATGGAGAGAAAATTACTGAGAAATACAAAATGATTTCTGTGTTTTGAGAATCTAGTTGAAATGGAAAGGATGGTAAAAATTAACTTATAGTGAAACCAATCGTTTTGTTTATTTGGCCCTTTTTGGCAGTGTACAGGATTCACGGTGTAGGAGTGAAGAAAGTAAACACTTGAATTGATATAGGGTTTGGGTATTGACCAGCAGCTGTGACAGAGGCACAAAAGGAAAATGGAGTTGAAAGTATTCCCTAGAGCCTACTTGAAGTGATGAACCAAGAAATCTAAAGGTGATAGGGAGACAAGTGGTAACAGGAGAGGCTGTCAGAGTGCATAAAGTACACTGGCAGAAGACTGACCTAGACATCAGTCCAAAAGCCTCCTTTTCACTTGTTCAGTGTTTGCCCTGGGAGGAGTCAAGTTAAAAGAGGTTAAATAACCCATTTTTTAAAACTCTTTTCTGATCTGAAAAATAGGGCTAATAATTTTTTATCTGATATAGTGTCTGTCATTAAATGATAACATTATAATTAGCGGGATCAGAGCCCCTCAAATTTTGCAACACAGGATCTGGGTAACAGCTCTATCCTTGTCATATAATAAACACTCAACAAATGTTAACCATCATTATCGCTATGGACAAACTCATAGTTTTGTAGTTAAGAGAAAAAATGTTTCACAGAAACCATATAATAAATGTCTTCAAGTCCAAAATAGTTCATTTGAACAAAGCTTCTCTATGTACAAAAATATATGTTACTGTTCAAAATAGCAATCCTATCTCTTTGAAATAATAAACTTCCCTTTGGGCACAAAGGTTTTTTTTTGTTGTTGTTGTTGTTGTTGTTTTTTTTTTAGAAGGATGCTAGCATTTTGTTGTCATTTTACAGTTTCTTTGAAACATTTATTTATTTATTTATTAAATAACATGAAGAATAAAATGTACCTACTTAGTCACAGGGGGTAGTGACAGTTATAGAGTGATATAAATGTTTATATTATAATATCTTACTTCTGCATCGTTGGAAATGCCAGAGGGGATGAAGTAAGAAAAGCATTTCAGCTTGAAGATGTTCTTGCAGACTGCCTTGTAATCCTAACAATTACAAAAACAAGTCATTCTGGAAGAAGACATTTTTCATTTTTTCATTGCATTTGTGGAAATACAGCTATGGAAGACAAAGTCTGTTAGTTGGGACCAGAGTGCCTGGGTTGGAGGCCAGAATGTCAAATGAGCCCTTTTTTTGTGAAATAGTTGTATACAAAGGAAAGATTAATTTTTTTCTTAGAACTTGAGCAGAGTTCTCTATTAAAGGTTCAGTCCTAATCAGATGTTACCCATGTGTGGGTGTGATGGAATCTCAGTCATGTCACCCACTATGAAGCATTCTTAGCAAATTATAAATCTAAATCTCTTAATGGTTATGATCTCAAGGATCATAATCATTCACAGGAAAGATAACCATCATCTAACAGTTGCAAAGAGATCTTTTCCAGATCTGGGTGACATTAAGGTAAATAAGTCTTCTTTTACTCTCAGGTAATTACTAAAAATAACTAAACATGCCTGGTTTTCTCATCATATTAACAATAGCCAGGAAAGGTTCCACATCTTGTGAGTCCCAAACTCTATAAAATTTTAAAATTCTCTTTAAGAAAATATACAAAAATATGTATCCTATTTGGGATATGGTCTTTAAAAGGACTCATGCATGTAAGAAGACCTGAAGTTTAAACCTTATTAGCTTTAAAGCAAGCCTCCCTCTGCCACCCAGCAGCTAATTGTGAAGAACAGATGATCTATATTAAAGAATTTTGGCAAAATAAATTTGTCTATACAAACATGTAAACTAAAACTCAGAACAAAGCACAAGTGTGGCCCTTGATATGTTACCTCATAGATTAAGTTTTGTTTTGTTTTGTTTTTTTCTTTTGAGTCGGAGTCTCACTGTGGCCCAGGTTGGAGTGCAATGGCACGCTCATGGCCACCGCAGCCTTGACCTGCTGGCCTCTGGCAATCCTTTTGCCCCAGCCTTCCCAGTAGCTGAAATCACAGGTGTGTGCCACCATACCCAACAACAAATTTTTTTGATTTATTGTGAGATGAGGTCTGACCATGTTGCCCAGGCTGATCTCGAGTCCCTGGACTCAGGCAATCCTCTCGCTTCAGCCTCCCAAAATGCTGGGATTACAGATGTGTGCCACCACGTCTGGCTTAGATTAAGTTTTTACAAACAACATTTTGTAGCCCAGGTTTCAGAGAGGTTTCATACAAAACTGTACAAGTAATCCATTATGTGGCATAATTTGAAAAGATCTTAGAATGTTACCATCTCTAGGAATTCTCCACTTTCGGTAGTAACAGTGTATGGAATCTTTCTATTAAAAGTTCAGTCCTGCCAGGCTCAGTGGCTCAGCCTGTAAACCCGCGCCTTTGGGAGGCTGAGGTGAGTGGTTTGCCTGAGCCCGTGGGTTCGAGACCTGCCTGGGCAGGCGAGACCTCATCTCTACAATAAAATAAAATAAAAATCAGCCGGGTGTGGTAGCGCGCACCTGTAGTTCCAGCTACTTGGAAGGCTGAGACGGAAGGATTGCCGGAGCCCAGCAGGTCGAGGCTGCGGTGGCCAGGAGCGGCCACTGCACTCCATTCTGGGCGACAGAGTGAGACTCCAATTCAAAAAAAAAAAAAAAAATTCAGTCCTAATCACATGTCATCCCTGTGCAGGTGTGTCAGAATCTCAGTCACATCACATCAACCACTATGAAGTATTCTCAGCAAATTATAAACCTAAATCTCTTGTAATCACCTGTAATCATGCTCTCTTCTCTCTATGATCTGCAGTCTTATTGTATATAAATCGACCCAAGGACATTACTGCGTTTCCTGGCCCAGTAGAAAAGTGAGATTTCTATATGCTGGCCCCCATTTTCTAATAAAAGTAATATCAGAATAATCCAGGGCATTGTAAAGGGAGTGGACCCGTCTAGCTAAACTGGAGCATAGGCAGGATCTCAAGGATCATAGCCATTCACAGGAAAGGTAGTGGGTAGAGTAATATGATAAATGTCATATAGTTGCAATCAACAAAATCCAGAATGAGAAAAAATTATATAAAGGCATACAGATCATGAAAGACACGTGAGGCTGGATGTGGTGGCTCACGCCTGTAATCGCAATATATCGGAGGCTGAGGTGGGAAGACTACTTGAGCCCAGGAGTTAGAGAACAGTCTGAGCAACTAACAAGACCTTGTCTCTACAAAAAATTTAAAAATTTGCAGGTGTGGTGGCGTGCACCTGTAGCCCCTGCTATTCTGGAGGATGAGGTGGAAGGATTGCCTGAGTTTTAGAGGTCAAGGTTGCAGTGAGTCATGATTGTGCTACTACACTCCAGCCTGAGCAAGAAAGTGAGATTCCAATTCAAAAACAAAAATAAAAATAAAGTAAAATAAAACAAGAGGAAAGTGAAGTATCAATCACATAAAAAATGAAGCCATCGGGGATATTTGATGATTAATTTTGATAATATTAGGAAATTATTAAGTTTTAAACAACTAATGATACTGTGGCAATATTTTAAAAAATCTTTCAAGCATTGACAGATTCTGAAGTGTTTAGAGACAAAAAACAATCAGTGATAGTTCTTTGTACTTTTTTGTTTTTTTCATGAGCTGCAAATTAACCGTTGACCTTTCTAGATCCATTGTCTCTTGTACCCTAGAAGGTTGACTTTCAAGGTCATGCGTTAACCTGATCCTCCTCTGTCCTTTGCCTTGCAGGTGGTCTCAGCTAATGAAAGTCTTTGGCAGAAGATAAGAAGACAGGAGATATCATGTCAAATATATCAGTTTCTCAAAGACAGTACCTGCCCTGGATTAAGCTTTGTTTCAGAAAATGGGACTTAGATCTTAAAACTATGAAGTCAGTATATAGCTGACTCTGTGTCCATTTAGCACTCTGTGAATTTGTTTGGAACCAGAGTCATTATTTAGGTTCTAACAAAGTTCTGAAAATCTTTTTGTTAATCATACTACTCCCCCAAGACAGAATCTGCTTTCTTAGAAGCAATCACCTGTTACCATGCTCTCTTTCTACCATGATCTGCAGCCCTATTTTATGTAAGTCTACCCAAGGGCATTACTGCATTTCCTGGCCCAGTGGATAAGTAAGATTTCAAAATCCTGGCCCCTATTTTCTAATAAAAGTAATATTAAAATAATCCAGGGAATTTTATAGGGAGTGGAACTGTCTAGCTAAGCTGGAGCATAGGCAGGAATTTGGTAATAGCAGGTGGAAAGATTAAGACTCTACTTGAGCACCAAAACATTGAGAGACTATTTGAATTATCCTAAGTTACATATTTAAATATATATGTCATATATTAAATTCTAAATATATATATAAATTCTAAATATATATAAAATATAGCATGCTATCAAAATGAATAGGTTTTTTTGGTAAGAGATATTGTGGTGGGTGTATGCATAAAACAATATAAATAGTCAAAGCCTTAATTCAAAAAAATTTTTGAAAGAATTTCTGAAGTTTGAAATCCCACCTGGAGTATGTGCCTTCAAGGCAGAGACACATAACCCTACCATTTTAATGAATTTCCATTTCAGTAGCTCTCAAGTACATAAGTGGTTTTGGTAGCAGAATCCAGATAGCATGATGAGATTTCAATAGAAGGTTTCAATAAAAGAAAGGGAATTCTGAATACAATGGAAAAAGAATACAGAAAAAAACAGTGGTTCCTTATACATGTGGATTTCTATTATATAGTCAAGTATTCTTGAATTTCATGATTGGCATCAAACTGACAGGTACCAAAGCTATCTATGATTATAACTGTATTTTTATTCTTTGCCCCTTGCAAACTGTAAACTTAAGGGCAAGGATTCAACATCTTTAAGATTGTAATTATGCTTGGTTTGAGGCTCAATAAACATTTGTTAAATGAAACACAAGGCCTGAAAATAATTTGCCTGGACTCTTAGATAGTCTTTGATGAGTTTCTTGTATATCTGTCACTCCTATCTTATTTACTGAAAATATCTGCATTAATTATGGTATAATTCCATCACAGGCCTCATGTTATACCTAAGAAAATAAGAATTGAGTTAAGCATCCTTTTTCTTTTTTTTTTTTTGAGTTGGAGTCTCACTCTGTCACCCAGACTGGAGCTCAGCTGCCACTCCCGGCCACCGCAGCCTCAACCTGCTGGGCTCCGGCGACCCTTCCACCTCAGCCTTCCGAGTAGCCGAAATTACAGGCGCGCGCTACCACACCCAGCTAATTTTTGATTTATTGTAGAAACGAGGTCTCGCTGCCCAGGTGGGTCTTGAACCCGCGGGCTCAGGCAATCCACTCACCTCAGCCTCCCAAAGGCGCGGGATTACAGGCTGAGCCACCGAGCCCTGCGCATCCTTTTAATTATTATTAAATGTCAATAAACTTAGAACAGAAATGATTTCATGAATGATTTCAGGGAACCCAGAAAAAGTATCCAAAATGCTTGAAACTACAAATTATAAGATTAATCAGTAAAGCTTTATCATGTCTTCATTAATACCAAGAATCTCATTTAGGACTTACAGATGTTATATGCCATTCAATATTTACAGACACACACACACACACACACACACACACAATTCCATGGGATCAAAGGATATCTTAGGAAAGACATTTGTTTCTTATCTTCTCTGCGTCTTGGTTTCTTCTTATGTAAAGCAGTGATAAGTAGTTATAAAGATTAATTGAAATAACATTTATAAAACACATGACGCATAATGGCTTCAAAAAATAAGTGCTGCCAGGCACAGTGGCTCCTGCCTGAAATCTCAGCACTTTGGAAAGAGGAGGTGAGAAGATCGCTTGAGCCCAGGGTTTCGGGACCAGCCTGGGTAACTTGGAGAGACATTGTCTCTACAATGAATCAAAAAATGTGGTGAGACTTCATCTCTACATGAATTTAAAAAAAAATTACCCAAGCATGGTTGCATGCGTCTGTGTTTCCAGCTACTTGAAGGCTGAGGTGGAAGGATCTGAACCCAGCAGGCTGAGGCTGCAGTGACCCTGAGCATGCCACTGAACTCCAACCTGGGTGATAGAGTGAGACTCCAATTTAAAAAAAAATTACAAAATGCTATTTATTTTTGCATTTATTGTGACTTTCTTACCTAATCACTTACCTAACCTCATAAGATTATTGTGAGGAAAAAAATGGCATAAGATCTGTAAAAGTTCTTTGTAAATTATAAATTACCAAACAAATATTAGCATTTTAATAAAGTATTTACTAAACCATTACTTGCATTTTACTATCTCCCATTTTGACATCAGTTTTTTCTGTGGTGAATACTTCAAGAACCCTTTTTGGGAAATATTTTATTTTACAAGGCTTAATGCTTTAATAAATGGTTTGGTAAGATATGTGCTATGGGTTGAATTGTGATCCCTCAAAATTCATATGTTGAAATCCTAACCCCTAGTAAATCACATTGTAACCATATATGGAAGAAAGTTCTTGAAGGAGAAGATTAATTTAAAATGAGGCTTATCCAATCTGACTGATGTCCTCATAAGAAGACTAAATAAAAAGCCTGAAGAGAACAATAACAAATAAATAAACTGACATATTAATTAAGTACCTCTCAACAAAGAAAAGTCCAGGAACAGAAGGCTTCATGGTTGAATTATATCAAACATTTAAAGAACCTACACCAATCCTTCTCAAACTGTTTCAAAAAATTGAAGGGTGGAAATACTTCAGTACTTCCAAATTCATTTTACAAGGGCAGCATTGCCCTGAAATTTAAAGGCAGACAAAGACAGTATAAGAAAGAAAAAAAAATTATTACTAATGACCATAGGTGCAAAAATTCTAAACAAAATACTAACAAACAGTATTCAACAGTATATTAAAAAACTTATTCACCATGATCAAGTGGTATTTATCCCTGGGTTGTAAGAATTGTTCCAAATATACAAATCTATAAATGTGATTCACTGTATTAACAGAATGAAGAAAAAAATCATATGGTCATCTGAATAAATGCAGGAAAAGCATTTGACAAAATTCAATATTTTTTTTCCCATGAGAAAAACTCTCAACAAATTACACATCGAAGGAAATTTTCTTAAAGACCATCTATGAAAGCTCATGAATATCATAATCAATAGGGAAAATTTGAACACCTTTCTTCTATGATATAGTTCAAGGTAAGGATGCCCATTCTTACCTCTTCTATTTAACACAGTACTGAAAATACTAGAAAGAGCAATCTAACAGTAAAAATAAAAGGCATTGAAAACAAAAAAGAAGTCAAATCATCCCTATTTGCAAGGGACATAATCCTATACATAGAAAACCATAAAGACCACAACCAAAACATTGTCAAAAGTAAGTAATTAGTTTAGTAAAGTTGCAGGATACAAAATCAGTTGAATTTATTTACTCTAATAAAGACTGTTACAAAAAGAAATCAAGAAAACAACCCCACTTATGATAGCACCAAAAAGAATAAAATACTTAAGCATAAATTTTATCAAGGAGGTAAAATATCTATACAATGAAACTGTTAAAACATTAATAAAAGAAATTAATAGAACACAAATAAATGAAATGATATCCCATGTTCATGAATTGAAATAATATTGTTAAAATGACCATACTACCCACAGTGATATATAGATTCAAAGAAATCTCTATCAGAATTTGAATGACATTTTTCATTAAAATTTAAAAAAAAAACATAAAATCTGTAGAAAACAACAAAAGACCTTAAATAACCAATATCGTCTTGAGAAAGAAAAAGTTGGAGGTACCACACTTCTTGGTTTTTAATTATATTGAAGAGACAGAGTAATCAAAACAGTATTGTGTGGGCATAAAAATAAGCACATTGACCAACGTAACCTAATAAGGAGTCCAGAAAATAAAAACAGTATTGTGTGGGCATAAAAATAAGCACACTGATCCACGTAACCACATAAGGAGCCAAGAAATAAACCCAAGAAAATATGGGCAACTAATTTTCAACAAGGGCACCATGAATGCACAGTGAGGAAAAGATAATTTCTTCAATGCTGTGTATCCACAGGCAAAAATAATAAAATTGTACCCTTATCTTACACCATACATAAAGCTAAGCACAAAATGGATTAAAAACCTAATTGTAAGATGTGAAGTCATAAAACTAATAGAAGAAAACACAGTGGAAAAGTTCCTTGATATTGACCCTGGCAATAATGTTTTGAATATCACACCAAAAGCTCATGCAACAAAGGCAAAAATAAACAGTGAGACTACATTAAACCAAAAGTCTTCTGCACTGGAAAGGAAACAAACAGCAAAATACAAAGGCAGCTGACAGATTGGGAGAAAATATTTATGAACTGTACATCTGATTAGGGGGTTAATATTCAAAATATATAAGGAATTCACAGAACTCAGTAGCAAAACAGGACAAAACAAAAAACCCCCAAATAACCTGAGTAAAAGATGTGCAAAGGAGCTGAATAGACAATTCTCCAAAGAAGACATAAAAATGGGCAACAGATATATGATAAAGTGCGTGACCTCACAAATTAGGGAAACGCAATTTAAAACACCAATGAGATACCACCGCCTTACATCTCTTAGGATGACTGTTATCAAAAAGACAAGAGGTAACAAGTATTGGCAAGGGCCTGAAGAAAAGGGAACCCTTATACACTATTGTTGGGAATGTAAATTGGTGCAGCCATTAAGAAAAACAGTACAGAGGTTCTCCAAAAAAATTAAAAACAGAGTTATCATATGACCCAGCAATCCTTCGTGTAGGTATATATGCAAAGTAAATGAAATCAGGATATTGTAGAGGTAGCTGGGCTCTCTTGTTCTGTACACCATTACTCACAATAGCAAAGAGATGGAAACCCAAGTAAGTATCCAAGACAATGAACCTAGAAGATGCAATGCCAAGTAAAATGCTTAGACAGGAAAAGAAAAGAGTTGAATGCATAGAAACAGAGTAACCAGTGGTTACCCAGGAAGGTGGGGGAAATGGGAGATATAGGTCAAACGGTGCAAAGCTGTGGTTATGTAGGGTAATTAAGTCTAGAAATCCAACATAGGTCATGAAGACTATAGCCAATAATTGCATTGCATAATGGAAATTTGCAGACAGTAGGTTATAGGTGTTCTTACTGCAAAAACTAACTATATAAATGGATATGTTCATTTGCTTGCCTATGGTAGTCTTTTCACTATGTATACATATGCTAAAACATCATTCTGTACATCTTACAATGCAAAAAGAAGATGGTAATTATGACTTGCAAAGAGTTACCTGGGGATTGAGTGTTTAGAAGCGTGACCATGTGAAAAGGCAACACGAGGGTGGCCATCTGCAAGCCAAGGAGAGAGGCCTCAGAGGACACCAACTCAGTTAGCATCTTATCTTGGACTTTTAGCCTTCATAAGTTTCTGTTGTTTAAGCCCCCCAGTCTGTGATATTTTATTATTGCAGCTCTATCAAACTAATACACTAGGCCCAAATGCAGAGTAAAGGATATTTAAAACTCTTGGTGTTATCACAAATTTCAGGTTTTTTTTTTTAAGTATGTTGTCTTTACCCCCAAATAACTAATTATGTTGCACCGCCCAACCACACATTCATATTTAAAGAATTATTGTTATTCAATACCTTCCAATCAGCTTCAGAACGTGAAGCTTCCTCACCCTTAGACATAAGAGATTGGACCAGATGGTTTCATAGACTGCTGACGCAGAATATGATTATGGAATCCTTTGGTTTTGAATCAGGAGATCAGTTTTTTTGTTGCCAATCTGCATACCTGGACAGTTTACAAGAAGTTTTCACCAGAACACAGGAAAATTAGAAAAATATAAGGATGTGTTTTTCAAAAAGCTAAAATTCCCTAATATGACACACTCTTCTTTATTCTGCAATTCTACTCTTCCTTTATTTTAAATTTTTATTTGTGATGGTAAAATGTGTCTTTTTTTTTTTTTGAGTTGGAGTCTCACTCTGTCACCCAGACTGGAGTGCAGTAGCCGCTTCCGGTCACCGCAGCCTCGACCTGTTGGGCTCCAGCAATCCTTCCGCCTCAGCCTTCCAAGTAGCCGGAATTACAGGCGCGTGCTACCACGCCCGGCTGATTTTTTGATTTATTGTAGAGATGAGGTCTCACTGCCTAGGCGGGTCTCAAACCCGCGGGCAATCCACTCACCTCAGCCTCCCAAAGCGCTGGGATTATAGTCTGAGCCACTGAGTCCGGCTGTGTCTTATCTTTAAAAGGAAATGATAGGGGAGTTTTGTTTTAACATTATACTCCTCAAAATAAAAAGTTTGCAACCTCAGAAAACAAAGCATACATAATTTGCATATATATCACTCTTCCATTAAATTTAGCAGTCCTGAAACTAGTAGCCTGGGTTAGCCTTGTATCCCAAGTGGTTTTAGATTTAATGCATTCTCATTCAAATACATTTATATCACTAATTGAATCTCATAAGGGGAATATTGGCATCTCCATAGAGTCTTATGTACCTTTAGTTTATTTTTCCTTTTTAAAAAATTTTTAATTTTAGAAATGTGGGGTACAATTCATCGTTAAGGACACAAATGTTCATTATGCAGGTACCCTTGTTGATGAGGTGTGCCCCATCTCCCATCACCCCACCCCCAGCAGAACATCACTACTGCCAATCCTACCCTTGCCCTCCCTGCCACCCCACTCAACACCCAGCAATTTCCCACCACTGATTATCCTTTTCTTGTAGTATTACAATAATTGTTCAAGGTCCACTTACGAGTGAGAGAACATGTGAGAGTTTATTTTTCCTTTTGCTTCAGAGAGGACTCCTTTCCACATACATACTGTAATGAAACCACTAAAAATCGGACTTTTAAAATAATAAAGATAAAATAATTTTGAAGGTATTGAGTATGTATACATACAGTAACATATCAATTCACTCCATTGCTAATTAATGTAATTATCATTTATATAATGTATATTGACTTTACAATGCATGGATTTGCTATTCTGAGTATTCTATAAAATGAATGAAAATTGAGATATTGATCTTTTAAATATGCGTAATATTAACCAGCTATTTGTTGTACTGATTGCATTTGCTTTTGTTTTTTGTTCTGCTTTACACACTTTTTCACATTGTATTTTTTCTAAAATGATTACTCAGAATATATAAGATTATATGATTATTAAGTAAAATTGTCATAAGCTGCTGTTTTCCCAGTAATTTTAAAGAAATATTTCATCACATTTGATACAACTTTTTTCATATTTTGCTATTTCCTTATTGTTCTGACATTTTTTTTGCTATTAGTATACTCAAGATGAAAGCTTTCCCACCAGTTTTGACAATAGGTATTATTTCATTCCACTTATCCTGAATTACTTCAAAATAAATGCATCCGAGAGTACAATATTAATGGATTGAATCTTGTTAGCAAAATCTCATTCTGTAGGACCACGTAAAACTAGAAATGCCTGACAGTTTTAATTCTGAATAGAATATATGCATTTCTGGTGCAAAAACAATTAGTACAGCTTTTAAAAATAGTTAATAATTTGGTCATAGTAGCACCATTTCCTGTCCTTGCAAAAACAGTCCCTTTTCTATCCCTTCTGAAAATCCTTTCTGGGAGCTAACAATTTTAGAGTCTCTGTTTATCATCTTGGTAATATAACAATCCTGTAAGGATGTCTTCCTTCATTTACATATACCTTGTTTCCATATCTTCTAAATATATATTTAAACCTCCTTTATTAAAAATATTTTAATACCTGGTTTGTATTAAATTTGTATGCTCACCAAATACTGACTACAGATCTACGTTTCAAACAGTTCCTGCTCATTAAATTATAACAAAATGTCACACAGCATGGTTAATGAATTGGTAGACATTTAAATTATTTTATAAACAAGAACTAGAAGAAAGAGTCAAAGGAGATGGAAGTTGAAAGAGAAACAGGAGAACGAGAAAGCAAAGAACTATGGAAAGGAAGAGAGTATGGGAGGAAGAAAGGGAGGGAAGAAAGGAGGGAGAGAGAAGTGGAGGGAGGGAGGGAGGGACAGCGACAGAGACAAGACAGAGACAGAGAGAGAGAGATCCACAGTCAAAATGATGAGTTGCAAGGAGTATTTCCAGATAGCATCTAATCCACTTTACAGTATACGTATTTGAATACTCAGTACATATCTAACATGTATGTTTTATTTCCTTTGCACTTTAAAAAAGCTATACTATATACTAAAAGTGTTCAGTTATTTTCAAACAGTAACTACCTAAATAAAAATGAACTTGTTGAAAAGTCTGTGTTAAAGGAAAAAAATGAGAGTATAATAAGCCACATGGCTATAGATGAACCTCAAATAGAAGAATCTGGACATTCCCAAGTGCGCCTCTGTCATCTTTATTTCAGATAACCATTATAGTTATTATCTCTGAGTCTATTTATTCTACTTCAATAATATGTATAAGTCGCCTCTAAAGTATAAGTATATATAAGAAAGGGATTGGCAGTAGCGGGATACTGCTGGGGTGGGCTGGGGGGCTACAACATCAACAAGGGCACCTGATCTCAGACCAGGCAAAGTGGGAACCAAAGGGTAGCCCGAATGTTGCCTGTACAATGTCTACATGCATACCTAATTATGAATTGTACCCCACATCTCTAAAATAAAATACAATTTTTTTAAAGCGTCAGTATATTTGGAAGTTTTCGATACTGAATATGCTAATTTGTTATCCTGTATTATATTAAATGATAGAGTACAGTTCTCCTGTAGAGTGATACTCAAATGAAGTCCTTCCTTTAAAGCAAATGAAGACAGTTAGAGGTGATTAATACTAATCTGCACTGTACAGATTTCCACTGAGGGAATCAGCCCTCCAGGAAAATGGCCTGATATTCTAAGTTGAATCTTAGAGTTAATTTTCTCACATAAACAATGTGAGAAGAGTCGCCTAGTGCAGTCGGAATGGGATTATTAGTAGTTTATAGGTAAAAATAGGATTTCATGGTCTCATCTAAAATTGAATCACCCAATATAACACTGCCTTCATGATGCACTGTGTATGAATTCTATGAAACAACTTAAGTCAATTTGAAGAAAACCCATCTGTATACAACAAAGTTCTCATGGGAATATTTGTAGTTTGCTTTCTACACTATTCAATGGGATCAGAACTAAACAGATGCTCAAGCATATTATCACAGAAATCAAATAAAACTCAATTCCTTCATCTCCCTTTACCTCTCAACAGTATATTATTTCTGAAAGACGTAAGATGAGGCTTGATATTCTTCTCGTTCCAGATTAGAAGGAAGACATGCCTTTCTGAGTACAGCTGGAAAATGTGCAACTTGGTGTCCCATCCTTGCCTTTCCCTGCTGTTTGGGCTTACCCTTGGAAGCTGCGGCTTGCAGTATGCACAGCTGCTAAGGCGGAAATTCATCTGCCCGTAATAAATGAGTGGAGCTCTTCACCTCATGGAGCACAAAGGGCTGATTGAGCAGGAATGGGCAGAATTGTCACAGCTATGCTACTGGCAGCTCAACCCCTTGCCATTGCTAGCTAAGTTATTCAGTGTCCATGACCAGTACTGGGAGACAGAAATCTGGAGAAGGTCTAGAAGCTCAGAAACATCTTACAGCCCTTCTCAAATACTGATAGGGAAACAATTTCCTCATTCTTGTTCTCCTGTTTTACCCACATTAAGTAGTATGAGGCAGCTAGGTGTCCTGGAAAGCAAATGGTAACTAACTCCTTTTTCATGTAAAGTTATAGCCAGTATATTTAGAGAGATAATCCAGAAGGAAAGACACTAATAAATGGTTTAAACCTTCTCTTTTTTGCATAACATATTGCTTCACCGGACCAATGTAAATAATGTTTCCTCCTCCCTCTGTTTACAAATATTTATAGCTATAGTAAGGCACCACATCCTAATTTGATGCTAAGCCAAAGCATATTCCTTCTTTTAATCTTTCCTCATAAATCAATACTTCTAACTCTTTCATCATTTTTGTGGATTTTCTCGGAAGCTCTTTTAATTTATCTAAATCTTTTTTAGAGCAAAGGTGCCAATAACTCAATCACAAAAGCAATCTCAATAATCACGCACAGAGAGAAAAAGAAAAGGAGGGGGAAAACCCAACTCTAAACCAGTCTGATAAGTCATACTTCCAGCAAATGCAATTCTCATAACAGGGTCTGTTCTTCCTACAGCACAAGGAGCATTCAGGGGTTCTTTTATATAGCTCAAACTTCCCCAGATTGAGGGTTTGGGACTTTTGGCATTGGAGGGAGGTCAGGAAAACTATTGGAAGAGTTCTTGATTAGACAGTCCCAAATGCCAATTCCTTCTTACATAAAAGTGCCTTTTCTGCAGAAAGAGTAGAAAGAATTTTAAAATGTGAATGCCCTGACATCTGGCTCTGATTTATTAGTGTGCAAAAAAATCCAAGAAAAAGGCATCTGTTCCAGAGTTTCCCTAGAGAGATGATGATTCTTTCTAGTCCTTCTGGGATTAGCCAGGCTGAATCTGATTTTCATTGTCTGTATTAGTAAGAGCTGTAATAACAGCCAAACAGGGGGTTCATTCTTACTTCTTTTATTTGCCCTTCACCTAGTTGCTTTTACCAGGAAGTTTTGTTTTTGTCAGTGCTCCATGTAGTAGTTCATAAAATGGACAATATAATCCCTTCATCTGTTACAAATAATATGTATTATATTTTTAATCTTTATTGTTGATGTTATTACTTGACTTTCCTCAAGTGAGTCTATTGTTTTCTTAGAATTATTGTAAAATATTATGTGTACTTCAATCTATGTAATAGTACTCATATCAAAGCAGATTTATCAAAGTCTATGTATATCATACTTTACTAAAATTACATATAATCCAATTATTTTCCGTTTGAAGTTGACCTACTAGTTTTGTACATAACAAAAGAAAACACAATCCAATTTGTATCTGAAAATAAGAAGTTATGAACAGAGACCTTAATCTACATTCTCAGAACTGTCACAAATAAGTGTGTTCCAAAGTCTAATCATCTGTCATTAAATAAAAGACTGACAATAGTGAATAAAAACTCAGTGGGAGTTTACTAGCCAACCACAAATATAACTAAGCTATATTTTAAAGTTGTTCTTTATTTTATGGTAAACAGCTAAAATAAAATGAGATTAAGTTTCCTATGAACTCTTATGAGTAATTTCACAGGAAGTTGCATTCTATGTCTTTGCAATAGCATCCATCCGTCTTGTTTCAGAGTATGATAATGGCCTGGAGTTTCAAAACTTTAAATCCTTGCTCTAAATTACTATCTCTAAAAATATCTGTGTTTGGCTATACCATAAGAGAGTAAAAAAAAAATTAAGAGTTCATGTAAGCAAAATGCTCCAAAAGGACTTATGTATAGTTAAACTCTTCCCAAACATCCAGAAAATATCTTTAAAGATATAATTTGTTTCTATTTTCAAATAGAATCAATTTAATTTTAGAACTACCAAAATATACACTTTTCCAGGTAACCGAATGCCAATATTTTTGCTTGTAACAGCTTTCCAAAATAAAACTACAGAATGATAGAATATTAACTACTAGAGACAAAATGGCGAAAGCCATTCCAAAACCATGTAACTCTCTTTATTCCACAGTTTACTAAAATCAAAACAAATCTCATCTACAAAAGGGCAACAATTACATACTTCCTGACCTCCTACCTCCCTTCTGAAATTCAGTTTTCTCTGTTTTAGATAATTTCCTTATTTCACTAATATCATTTTTGGCATTTCTTCAAACTTGACTTCAGGTAACACTAAATAAGATTGCCAATTACTAAGGCAAAGTTTTTAGCATCTGAAGTAAAAATGTATCTTTGCAAAGGCAAAGTGTTCTTGAAGTATGAAACATTATTTTTCTTCTGAAAATGTTGAGGCATTCTTCCTAAAAAAGAAGATATGCTATGTTAATTCGGAACTGAAATAAATATGTGATGCTATGGACTTAGTAAACAGTAACTTTAAGAAAGACATTTTACAAATTAAATATTTCTGCTCTCTAGATTAACTAGTGATACAAAAGAGAAAATTATTAAATAATTATACAATATAATAAAATCATTTTTGGAAGTCCATAACTGTAAAACAAGAGAAAGAGCATTTAAAAAAAAAATTTTGAATTAGACTTGTGCTTTCAATGTTAGACTTGTAGGGGGAAAAAAAGGCATGAAATACTGATAGTTGATGACAATTTTATGTAACTTGCTATTAGGATATAAGATATATAACTCCAGTTATTTTATCTCATTTTCATAAATAGTGTCTATAATGACACCATTTATTCTAAAGAATACCATCATATTTTATATTTATGCAGGTTTTACATTATTCTTAATGTAAAATTTTGAACTCAGGATTAGAGTTTTACTAGAAAGTGCATAATTAGAGAGTTCATATAATAGCAGCATATGCTTGGAAAAAAATCATTTTCTTGCTTTCTGACTTAAAAAATTAAAGCTAAATTTATACCTCAAAAAGTTGGCAAGTGATTCCCATCATTTTATGCCATATATAGGATTAAAAATTTTGTGAATTTTAAATCACATGCATTATTTCTTTTCCAGATTATAACACAGTAAGTACCTGGGGTAGAAACGTTTGATACTACAAAAATCATAACAATAAATATAAAATTAATATATAACAATATTATTCAGAGACAAACACTACTATACAATTTGGAATTTTATGTCCAGATATTCAATATAAAAGTAGGCAGGTAGGTAAATGGATAACATGCTGGACATATAATTTTGCATTATAGTTTTTCCACATAATGATATATTTATATATAATGCTTACAATAATAGTAAAAGCCCCCTGATAATTTCACTGTACAATAGTATTATGATACTACCAGTTGTCTAATTTATCTCCTAAAAACATTTTGAAAATTTAGAAACAAAATAACGATGCAGTGAAACAAGCAATTCTTAAAAGAAGACGTACAAACAGCCAAGTATGTGAAAAAATGTTCAACATCACTAACCACCAGAGAAATGCAAATCAAAATCACAATGAGATACCCATCTCACACAAGGCAGAGTTGCTATTACTAATAGGTCAAAAAACAGTAGATACTGGTGAAGTTGTGAAGAAAAGGGAATACCCATGCACCACTGCTAGAATGTAAGCTGGTTCAAAGAACTAAAACTAGATTTACCATTCAGCCCAGCAATATCAGTACTGAGTATATACCCAAAAGAACATGAATAGTTTCACCAAAAAGATACCTGTGCTTACGTGTATACCTCAGCTCTATTCACAATAGCAAAGACATGGAACTAACCTAGGTGCCCATCATGGTAGATTGGATAAAAAAAGTGATTCATATATACCACAAAATACTATTTGACCACAAAAATGAACAAAATTATGTCCTTTACAGCAACATATATGCAGCTGAAGGCCATTATTCTAAGTGAATTAACACAGAAATAGAAAACAATACTGTATATTCTCACTTATAAGCAGAAGCTAAACTCTGAGTGCACAAGGGCATAAAGGTGGGGGAACAGACATTGAGGATTTCTAGAGGAGGGAGGGGGAGCAAGAGTTGAAAAACTATCTATGGGGGTACCATGCTCACTACCTGGGCTACAGGTTCAATAGAAGCCTAAACCTCACCATTAAGCCAAACACTCATGAAACAGACTTGCATATGTACATCCTGAATCTAAAATAAAATAAAATTGTAGCTCTGTTTTCCAAAACAAAAATGATTAATGAAGTGATGAAGATTTCTGTACATAAATTTTGTTCATTTCTCTGAAAATTTTCTTAAATAGATTCTGGAACTGAAAGTACGTGGTCAATGAGTAAGAATTTCCACCATTTCATAATTGCTTTCAAAAAATGCGGTAATTATCTATCACTCCTTCTCACAGCAGTATATGAGAGCTCAGGGTTTTAATGCCCCTGCCAGCTAAAAGCTGTTACAGAGACTTAAAAAAAAAAAAAATGGTGTTCACTGGGGCTTTATCACGCATTTCACCGAATTGCAAATAAGATATGGTATGTTTTCCATAAATATAATGATCATCTGTATTTCTTTCACAAATTTTAATGACTTTTTGGCCTAGCTTTTAGAATAATCCTTTAGATTGGCTGAATATTTTTCATGATGATTTGTAAGAAATCATTTTGTATTAAAAACATTATACAACGTATATATTTCTACCCACTAGGTACTTCATTTTTAACTGGTTTACAGTATTTTTTGTGTATACAGCCTTTTAGACATAAAAGTAATCATTTTAAGCCGGGTTTTGGTGGCTCAGCCTGTAATCCCACACCTTTGGGAGGCTGAGATGAGAGGATTGCCTGAGCCCGCGGGTTCGAGACCCGCCTGGGCAGGGAGACCTCATCTCTACAATAAATCAAAAAATCAGCCGGGCGTGGTAGCGCGCGCCTGTAATTCCGGCTACTCAGAAGACTGAGGCGGAAGGATGGCCGGAGCCCAGCAGGCAGGTCAAGGCTGCGGTGGCCGGGAGCGGCCACTGCACTCCAGTCTGGGCGACAGAGTGTGACTCCAACTCAAAAAAAAAAAAAAAAAGTAATCATTTTAATACAATTCTTCCTTTTTGATGTTTTCTATTATTTAATGCCTAAAATGTTATTCTTTATTCAGTTTCATGGCCATCTTTCTTTTAAAAAAATAACACTTTAATAATTCTGACATTTATTTTGAAATATGAAGTAAAGTACAAGGCCTGTTCTTTTTGATTTTCATATTTTCTCCAAATGATAGCCTTACTTTCTCAACGTCATGAAGTGAATAATAGATTTAATCATTCAAAAATGCATTCAACAGTAAATCATTGTTACCATGAATTCATACCGTTATAGGTGATAGAATCCAGTGGTGAATTTAAGCCTTTACTCTCATGAAATTTACATTCCAGAAGAAGAGAAAATAATAAATAATTGCACAATATAATGGCATATGTCTTGAATTTTTAAAAAAGCTTTGAATTAAAAGAAAAAAGCAGAGTAACAGGACAGGAAGGAATAAACACTTGTGGATGGAGGGGAGAAATTTAAGATAGATGACAAAAATCCACTCTTACAAAAAAGAGTTTGTCAGAGAACTGTGTCTGGATGAATATTTTGTAGTACCTGTATATTTTTTATTAGTTTCTGTAACAGCTTTTAGGTGGCAGGGGCATTAAAACCTGAGCTTTCATATACTGCTGTGAGAAGGAGTGATAGACAATTACCGCATTTTTTGAAAGTAATTATGAAATGGTGGAAATTCTTACTCATTGACCACGTACTTATTTATTGCTTGTATATGTATGTATGTGTGCAAGATATCTGTGTTTGGGTATTCAGGAAGAAATGTGGGCACAAGTTTACTGCTCCATTTCAAAAAATCTTCACAAATGAAAGTATGTGTGATTTACTGAAACAGTTTGATTTATATTGTGTATAACTCAAACTGTTTAATCTTCTTCCAAACATAGCTGATATTCATTTCTGATTTTGCTCTGATAATATTCCCTGTGTAACCCATTCCTTACTTAAACACATAAATAATGCAAATCATACACTTGCTTTAAGTTTCCAACGATTTCCAAACTTCAAATGATTCATCCTTTTCTTGTATTTCTATTTGGCTTAATTGATATTGCACTACCTAACTACTTAATAAATTCCATCTCCTATTTTTCTAGTTAATGAATATACATTTTATATAGCCAACGTCATTACAAATTCATCAAGAGTTGGGGATATATTCTATATCTTGTTGACAGCACAAAAGGAATTTTAAAATACCCCTCGACTTGAAAAAAGTTCTTTAAAAACACTCAAATAAAATGGGGGGGTGAAAGGAAGTCATATAAAAGAATAATAATTTTGTAATTTGAGGCTGGGTGTGGCAGCTCACGTCTGTAATCCCAGCATTTGCTGAAGCCAAGGCGAGAGAATTGCCTGAGCCCATTAGTTTGACACCAGCCTGGGCAACATGGAGAGACCTCCTCTCTACAATAAAATGAAAAAATTAGCTGGGCATGGTGATAACCGCCGATAGTCCCAGCTACCAGGAAGGCTGAGGTGGAAGGATCGCCTGGGCCTAGAAGGTCAAGGCTGCAGTAGTCGTGAGCACACCACTGCACTCCAGCCTGGGTGACAGAGTGAGAGTCTGATTCAATAATAGTAATAATAACAATAATAATAGTAATAATAATCATCATCATCTTACAATTTGAAATCAACTTGGAATGTAAGAGATGCTTTTATTTTCCTTTCAAACAAAACTGTAAGTCAAGATTCCCTGGTAGGATACGGGATTGCTTTATTTGAAGCTTTAAGATATTTTATTATTATTAAAGAACAATTATAATATTTTAAAAATCAGGCACAAGCAATTTTTAAAGGCAGTGAAAGAACCAATTTATACATTTTAGTATAAAATTTTTAAATCTGGTGAGACTAAAGTCTCAAATATATACCAGTTTACTTATTTGGCTATATCAATGTCTTTTAGTCATCTAAGTTAATGCACTGACTCTCTCTATCCATGAGTTGTATTCAAGACAGTATTTAATATATTTCTCATAAAATATTAACATGATAGTAATTAATCATTTTAACCTCAGGCAAATTTTTATATTCTGAAAAGGATTAAAGGAAGAAGAGAAGCTTGTTCTTGAAGATGGAAAGGCAAAAAGCTCTTTCCTAGATGGTAATATCCCTGCAGTTCCCTCATCCCAAAAATGTACTAATCAAGTGGTTACATATAAGTTCTAAATTTTATAGCCTCAAAAATTTTCAACTGCAAGAATGGTGGATTATCATTGTTCTTAGAAGGAAATCAGAAAATAATAAGCATCCAGATAATTTCTAGGTATACAAACTGTAATATTTTATGTTATAACATCATATGAATCAACATTTCCTTTTTGATAAAAAACTATTAGCATTATTTTTTATTTTTGATAACACTCTAAGTTGCTTGTGTTTTTTAAATTAAATATTTACAGTATATACTGCAATTTTCAATATTTATCTTAAAACATAATATAGAAAAATAAAATGTAAATATAAATGTAATGAAAAATAAAATTTCATTTTGTAAAATTTCTGAAATTATATAAAGTATTCAATACTGAGAAGAAAAGGAACTGTGCAAAAAATGTTAGATGTTACATTAACATCAATAATATTACTGAATACCTTAGAAATATTATGTTATTTTGTTTAAACATAATATTAGTTGAAATGCATTTAAGAAATGCTTTAGAAAAGCACAAAAATATTTATATCACTGGCAGGTTGAACAAATTTGCCTGAGCAAACCACAATGACTGAAAAGAAAAAGAGAATAGATATATTTGAGTAGTTTATGAAAGATTCATATGGCAAAAGAGAACAAAAACAAAGTCAAAAATCAAATGATAAAATATTTGCAACACAGATGATAAGCAAATATTAATACTCCTAATATATAAAGAGCTCCAATAAATTCTAAGAAGAAAACAAACTTGATAGAAAAAGGGCAAAGAAAAAGAATTAGCAATTCATAGACGAGGAAATTTAAATTTCTAACCAACATATAAAAAGATGTTTCCTCTCACTTATAGTCAGAGAAATGCAAATTAAACCAACAATAAAATACACATAACACTGGCAAAGTTAAAAAGATTTACTATATCCAGTGCTGGTGGAGAGGACATGAAACAGTTACTCTCATGAACTTGGAAAGTAAATTGGAACTTGGAGCATAAATTGTTACACACTTTTTAAAAAATGAATTTAGTAATACATATTAAAATTAGGAATTACTCTTGACTCAGCCATCTTAATGTGGGGAATCTAGCCTATAAAAATTACTGTATTACTTATAAAGACCATAAGATAAAAAAATATTATTGTTGCTTTATAGTAGTAAAAGTATTGGAGGAAAATAATTACATTTTAAATACAATGAGAAGCAAATGTTTATATACATTGTTTAAAACCAGAGACCCACCTGGGCAACTTGGTGAGACCTCATCTCTACAATAAATCAAAAATTAGCCTGGCATGGTAGCTCACGCCTGTAGTTCCAGCTACTTGGAAGGTTGAGGCGGAAGGATCGCCGGAGCCCAGCAGGTCGAGGCTGCGGTGGCCGGGAGCGGTGACTGCACTCCAGTCTGGGCGACAGAGTGAGACTCCAACTCAAAATAAAGAAAGAAATAAATAAAACCAATTTTATAAAATGTTGTGCCATTAAGATAAATGAGTCAGAGCTATCTCTTTTGGCCTAGAGGAGTACTCATGGTTTGTTTTTAAATGAGAAAAATTAATTTTCATTGCAGAGCAATGCAGGCACTAGTATTATCCGTTTTTTAAAAATTGCACAACAGCCAGCATGGTGGCTCACACCTGTAATCCTAGCACTTTGGGAGGTGGAGGCAGAGGTGAGAGCGTTGCCTGAGCACAGGTGTTCAAGACCAGCCTGAGCAACATGGCTAGACCTTGTCTCTATAATAAATCATAAAATTAACTGGTCATGGTGGGCATGCCTGTAGTTCCAGCTACTTGGAAGGCTGAGGCAGAAGGATTACCTGAGCCCAGCAGGTAGAGGCTACGGTGCCCATGAGCCTGCTACTGCACTCCAGCCTGGGTGACAGAGTGAGACTCTGACTTAAAAAAAAAAAATCATGAAACAAACCTTGTATGTTTAATTTTGTATTTGTGTGCACTTGTATATATGTTTTGTATATGTATAAGCGTGTGAGAACAGTATGGGATATGAAATTATATAAACTGGGCCATTACTTTTGATTATTTGACGAGTCTGATGAAAAGAAGAAAGGGTGGGAGAGATGACTAATGTTTTTCTTTAAACAGAACAACACTAATTCACTTAATTACTTTTGAAAAAAATTGGGACGCTTTAAAAAAATTAAGACTAGTAATGTATAATGTGTATAAATTTGTCAGTTCAAAAATATCTGTGATCCTAGGCTTATCCAAAAGAAATGAAAACATATCTTCACAAAAAATCTTCCTAACAGACATTCATTGCTTCATTATTTATAACAGCTGAAAGGTGAAAGCAACCAACTATCTATTAACTTAAGTGGATACATAAAATGTGACGTATCTATACAATGGAATATTATTTGGCAATAAAAAGGAATATAGTACTGACACATGATACAGTATGGATAAACCTTGAAAATATTATGCTAAGTGCAAGAAGACAGTCACAGAAGATCACATAGCATATGATTCCATTTATATACATTTTCCAGAAAGGGAAGTCTATAGAGACAGGAAGTAGATTCCCGGTTTAGCTAGGAGTAGGGAACTGGCAAGAGGAGAATAGTGAGTGACAACTATTAATGGGTAAGGAGCCCGGCGCAATGGCTCACACCAGTCATCCCAGAATTTTGGGATGACACCTGCCTGAGCCCAGGAGTTCGAGACCAGTCTCAGCAACGTGGCGAGACCTCATCTCTACAATACATCAAAAAAGTTAGTCGGACGTGGTGGTGAGAACCTGTGGTTTCAGCTACTTGAAAGGCTGAGGCAGAAAGATCACCTGAGCCCAGCAGGTGGAGGCTGTGGTGGCTGTAAGTGTGCCACTGCACTCCAGTCTGGGGGACAGAGTAAGATTCCAACTCAACAGCAACGACAAAAACAAACAAACAAAACAGATAAGGAAGTTTTTGAAAGGATAAAAATATTCTAAAATTAGATTGTAGTGATAACTGCACAATTCAGTGTGCACTTTAAATGGACGAATCGTATGGTATGAGAAAGATACCTCAGTAAAGCTAGAAACAAAAATAAAAACAAAACTATGGTTAATTTTTTGAACGTGTAAACTTTCTCTAACAAATTTATTTTTAAATATTGTGCTCATTAACTAAATACCTTACAATCTGGCATCAAAGGAGAATGAAGTATTGCATGTAAGTAACATTTCTTGAGGGTTGGAAGTTTCCACCTAAAAAGTCAACACTTTCTCTTAATTTTAAACATTTTGATTGGGGAAATGTCTAAGCTTTGTTATAACACTACTTGACTTTTTAAGCAGTCAATAAGAGTATGCTATACTTTCTAATAACAGTATGCTATACTTTTCTTGAAAGTTGGAGTCAATAATATGAACATCATATTTAATATTATAGCAATGTGGTTTAAATGCAGCACTCAAGTAAATAAGGGTTACACCAGAAGTTCCCCCATTAGTTATCTTTGAGATAAAGATCATTAAATACAAAACTAAATATGAGTAAAATAATAAATCTCATTTAAGAGGTCTGAGTTCCCATAAATAATGTACTTGACCTTAAATGCTTACATATCGTGAGACCAACTTCGAATGTTCTGATATCTTTTTCCTTAATTTTTGGTTATTCACTGTGTTCTAAGTAAGATCAACAGATAATAAGGCATATGCAATATTAATATCCCAATTTTCAATCTACACAAGGCTCCTGATATGCTCTGATATTCAAATTATTAAGATTTTCATGTCTATTTTTATTCCCTGGAGGATTTAAATTATTGCATGAATATCTATTTTCAGTCTACAGTTTGCCAAATGTGGTTGTCATCAATGAATGCAGCCACCAACATTTTCAAACGAAACATCAAAATGGTTTCAAATTCTGTGACAGATCAATTTAGGGGTGTTTTACAAGAGCAAGAAAAACACAGACTGGATCTGCTTCTATGGTTTTCTATACATTTATTCTCAAACTGATGAAAGTTATTATTTAGAATTAAAAATATGTAATCCTTTCTGTTCCAATCTTGCATTTGTAATGTACGCCTTTTACAATTTATGCACAAATAAATATATTATCAGATGTTCAGATGAATTAAATATAAAACCTATTAAAACCAAGTGTGCCTTCTCCCAGGCAGTCACTTTTGACTCATTTTTTTTCTAAATTGAGTGTACCTCTGTAAGTAATCATTTAACCACATTTCATTTATAATGGTAAGAGCTCGAATTTTGAAGTCAAATAGAGCTTATCTTAATTCAACTGTTTTCTAAGCATCTACTTGGCCACTTAACCTCTCCAAACATTTTTTTAAACTTACATGATGGGGACAATCGTATTTCTTTATAGTTCTTCCAAAGGATTAAATAGTCACCATTAATAAAAAATCTTACATAGTGCCTGCCTCCAAAAAAAAAAAAAAAAAACAACTACCAATCAATAATAGTTAATTCTCTTTTTCTTAACTTCTTCGCCTATAACTTCCATCTTAGTCACGGCACTTATCACTTTGCTTGATCTCTAGACTACATACTGCTTCCAGCTTTATCTTCCTAAAATCCACTTCATGCCTTCACTCCTCAAAAATCTTCAATGCTAGGTTATAGGAATAACTTGCCAAAAAAACTGAAAATGCTTTAGCCTGACCTTTAAAATTCTTTTTAATCTGGCCTCATCTTCCTTCTATTCCAAACTGATTTGCTCACAATATTTTAAATAACTTGTTCTCCCTAAATCTGCCACATTTCTAATGTCACTCGTTTAAAAAAAATAGTTAACTTTTTAACTAGTGTTTCTCTAATTCTGTGACTGTCTATCTTTTACAACTCCCTTTTCCATTAAACCATCTAATGACATCTTTCTTATTCCAATCCTCACAATTATCCAGATCTCAATTTTTATTTACCTAGTAAAATGTTTTCTATCACATCTCCCTTTTCCTAACTCCTGAAACAACAGATTCGGGGCTTTCAAGTTTATTAATTTGATATTTTTACGAAATGCTTAGAAATTATCTCCTGTGACTTATTATTTGTGTGTATTTCTTGTGTGTAATATAAGCAAAGGTATGTTTTGTTCTCACAGCAGCCCCCTTCCAAAGGTACCTGTCACATAACTAGTAGTCTACCACCACCTGGAAACCTGTTTACTCTTCATTAGTCAATGTCTTTTTAATTTAATCAGCCAACCAAACTCTACCTACTTACATTTACAAAATTGTTCAAGGTAATATATGTTTCTGAATCATTAAGAAAACGAAGTTCTGTTGTATTCACTTTATAAGAAGAGATTTGTCAAATATCGTCAAAACACTTAAAAGGCATTTTGCAACATTTTTCCATAAAGAAAAGCACGATGTACTCCAATGCCTCAGTCTTAAAGCATGTTTGTCAATGAATATTTTATATAAATTGCATTTTGATAAGTTTTGTACTTTTTTTGTTTTCTTTTTTGAGTTGGAGTCTCACTCTGTCACCCAGACTGCAGTGCAGTGGCGGCTCCCAGCCACCGCAGCCTCGACCTACTGGGCTCCGGTGATCCTTCCGCCTCAGCCTTCCAAGTAGCCGGAATCACAGGCATGCGCTACCACGCCTGGTTGATTTTTTGATTTATTGTAGAGATGAGGTCTCACCAAGTTGCCCAGGCGGGTCTCGAACCCGCGGGCTCAGGCAATCCACTCACCTCACCCTCCCAAAGGCACGGGATTACAGGCTGAGCCACCGAGCCCGGCTAGTTTTGGACTTTTGATTATTTATTTTTGAAAACCTATGTAAATAGTTCTAAGGGTTATTACCAAAAAAAGCCTATCTGATGCTGGAGCTCACCGTCTGTAAATGGGCCAAATATTTTACACATATTTATTCCACATTTGCTTTCCTGGTAAATATTATTAAAAATTTTAGATGCCCAGTATACATAAAAAAAAATATGTCTAACAAGAAGAAAAATTACCCTGTGTAATTCAACTATTATTGATTAACCTCAAACTTAGATGGTCTTTTATTCAAGTTCTGAAGAAAATAAATAAATAAATACACACACACACACACACACACACACACACACACACACACACATACACACACACAGATTTCTACAAGCACGAATTTATTTTTTAGAACAATTTTCATTTAATGCTTACTTTCAACCTTACATTATCTGCCTTTAATTCTCCTCGCTTCAGCTGGAAATTTTAAAACTTGAGGAATGCGTGCTGATTCCCTGCAGCCTTTGAATTACTATTCTTACACTCCATTTTCTTGTCTTCATTGTCTATCTCAAAACTGCCACATAGACTCATGCAATACGTATCATGCCATTCCAGCCAAACCAGGTGGCTCATTGTGACACAAGAGTTTACTGAGCAGTCACTCTGTACAAGGAACTAAGGCACTGTGGGAAAATGTAGAAAAAAATAAAAAGCCATACCCTTGGGGGGCTTCCAACTTCTACTGAGCAGGAGAGGGAATTTGAAATTTCCTGCATATTAAATTGTAATGAATTGAAAAAATAGACATGCCATAATGTAGACTAACAATAAATTGCTGGTAGAATATAAAGTAAATAAAGAACTGGTTAGATTAAAGAAAAGTTTAATTTCTTTGGATGTGAAGTAGGTAAGTTTTAGAGTAGTGACTCTTGGATATAATCAAATTAATTAACATGACAAAATGTTGTGGTTTTCTGTGGAGAGGAGAGATGGCTATTCAGAGGGAGCTGGTCAATAAAAAGGCAGAGAAGTAGAATATGGAAACAGAAATTGATGGTATAACCCATTGATATAGTTGAGTCAGAGGGAGTAAAGTTGAACAAAAAGATACTAGACTCAGTAGTGCATAAACATTGCTTGGTTAATAAGGTTCATGTATTCACTCACCACTGTATGCAATTTGTGATTACTTAAAGAATTAATAGGACAGATGTGGTGGCTCATATTTGTAATCCCAGCACTTTGAAAAGCAGAAGCAAGAGAGAATTGCTTGAGCCCAGGAGTTCAAGACCAGCCTGGGCAACATGGCAGCCCTCATCTCTACAAATAATACAAAAATTACGCATTGGTGGTAGTACATGCCTATAGTTCCAGCTATTGGGGAGGCTGAGGTGGGAGGACCTCCTGGGCCCAAGAGGTTGACACTGCAGCGAGCCAGGAATGTGCCACTGCCTGGACAATAGAGTGAGATCCTGCCACAAAAAGTAAATAAATAAAATTAATAATAATATATTCATCAGATACTCTCCTATATACTTAAAAATGAGAAATATATCCAGAGGCCTACAAAATATCATAATAATACAGATAATACAGATAATCATACAGATTAAACATTATAAAGTCCAGAGAACAGTGACTAAGGTAGAGAATCCAGACTCGGCAGCAAGGATAGAGGCAAAGGTTCTAAGTCAGAAGACTGAGCCATTAGAGGGGCTCTGGTATGCACATAAGTCTAATGTTGTGCATGAAACGAGACTGTACAGAGGCCGAGAAAGCTTCTTATGCTGTCTTAATCAATATAAAATAATATCATACTGACATTAAACCCCATCATAATCTCAACATCTAGAAAAAATATATCGTGTACATAATTCTATTTCATTTTTCCTCAAAATTAATTTTCCAAGCTCACTTCTTATAGAATCGTTACCTTGTATCACTCTTCCTTTCCTTCCCTGCTTCTTCCATTTTCTTCTTGGTATTGTATTGACTGCACATGGAGCTACTGAGGCTTACCATTAACTGCATTCCCTCTTTTCCAACCTAGAATATTTCATACTTTAATGTTTTGCAGTATGGCTTGCGAGGGCAACGTTGCCACATACTGCCATCGAAACCACTGCTCCTGATTGCTTGGGTGGGTGCCACAGTACTACCGTGCAACTCCCAGTGGCTCCATCCTACCTGATATACCCACTTAGAGACTCTCCAGTGGAGAACAAAATATCGCAAAAACAAATTGAAAGTCACTGAACAAATGAGGGTGTTAAGCCCAGTGGGGTGTCCCTGATGATCAGAACACTGCAGAGCTAATCAGAAAACCACGCACCCTGAAAGCACAAAGATAGCTGAACCTATAACAATGGGGAACCATACAATGAATACTTCTGATGCCTTCAGCTACTTCCAATTTGTCTTGCCGGGGTTTCCTAAAAGGCAGCAAACATTGTTCTCGATGTGAGCAGGCATGATATCAGGTCCCATCTGTGTTATTAGCTGCTTATATAACTCTGGACAAAGCAACTGAACAGTTTATAAGCCCTAGGAGAGGATAACACTAAACTATCTTACACATAGGATATATATCGAATAATAATACTAATTTGAGATACATAATTATAATGGTTATTTCTAAGAATTTTTTTGCACATGTCTTTAATAAATTGAGTGTTAATGTCTAAAAATTATAACTATATAGATATCTTCTATGTAACTGGTAGTTTCTGGATCCAAACAAGATTCATTGAAAGTGCTCACATTTACCAAGATTAGGAACTGACATTCATTCCCTTAGGCACAGTAAAATGCTTTAAGTAAAAATTGAATTAAAATATTGAAATAAGTGAGAGATATAATTTATTAAGAGCTACATTAGCTAGCATAACATTTTACATCTGAAATTGTCTATCATATTAAAAATTCAACCAGAAATATTTTCAAGAATGGTACATAGGTCATTATTTTAAAGATGTGTCATAATATGGTTATTTAAGAGAGGGACATTGATAACTAAACACTGATAATTAAAAAGCTGTTTTTTTTCTTTCAAACAAAGAAAGGCCAGTAAGTAACAATGACTCCTCTTTTCCGTCTTTCTTCCTCCCCACCCAATAGCAATGCTGTCACTGTTTCTCCCTCAATGCCAAGAACAGAAAAGTCATACTTTTATTCACTTAGAGGAAGGAAGGAATGGGTAGCTTTTGTGTAACCACAATGAACAAATTATCCCTAAGATGTTCTAAGGAAAGTCAGTGATGATAACAACTGAAGCAGCCAATTATCCATCTTTATAATGATACATTTTAGGACTGTAATAATTAACATACATGACAGAATAAAAATAATAAGTGCAGATTATCACTCAGAATGGTATAGTGAAATAGGGCACTCAATATCATATACATTAGATTAATTTTTAATTAAAAAAATATAGCATTTATTTATGATATTTTCAACAATTCTGATTTTATAAGAACAGATTATGGTGGAATGATTCTATCAAAGAAACAATGCAGTCATTGGCTGCTGATACATTGTTAACAGAAACATAACCATCGCCATTAGTTTCAAAATAAAATGGACAACAACCCTTCAAAGATATGAACATGGTAATCATTTCAGAAAACTTACCCAAAAAAGGGACAATCACAAGGTGAAAGAGTCCTCAGGAAATTGCAACAAAAAATGTGAACCTTGTTTAAAAGTACTGATTAACTACAGGAGCAGAGTGAAAACATGTGAGAGGAAAAAAAAAATGCAGAGATAAGTGCCAGGACTATCAATCCTTGTTGTGAAGGTAGACTCTGGCAATTTGTCATCTAATAATAATAATAAGAAGAAGAACCCACTTCCACAACGATGGTGTCTGTATCATTCAGGAATTATATACTAGCCACAGCATGACTTAGTGTAGCAATGTCTGTGAACTCCCAGGGCAGATTGCCTGGCTTCAAGTCCTGCTCTGCATTTACTAGCTGTGCGATTTCAGAAAGTGTCCTACTTTTCCTCATCTGCAAAATGAGAGGATTTGTATTTACTTTGCTAGGTTTTTAAGAGGATAATATGAAGGATTGAAAATAGTATGTGTGATACATGGTAAGCACTCAATGGCAACTCTTAATATAGAACATATTTTAAATATCAACAAAACAAATATGACCAGATTCTACAGCCCTCTGTGTATTATTAGTCTTCAAAGAAGGCATGACTTTGTTGTTTCTGCTATTTTTAGAATTCTTTTAGGAGCTGGTTACTGTGCAACCTTAGAAAACATTAAGAATTTCTCTAAATTATTTTTAAATATCATAGGCTAAGTTGGTTCTACAATCAACTTTTCTCTGACTCTAATCACCATCTACCAGGTATGTCTTATGCTCACTCAACCCCTTTCTATATTTATTTCCCTTATACTCTTTTGAAGTAAGCAATTTCAGTGAAATAGAGAGA
Source organism: Carlito syrichta (assembly GCF_000164805.1). Lineage (NCBI taxonomy): Eukaryota > Metazoa > Chordata > Mammalia > Primates > Tarsiidae > Carlito > Carlito syrichta. The sequence continues at coordinate 416,533 of NW_007258429.1, forward strand.
GAGAGGGGAAAAAAAGAAAAATTAGAAGTTGCAGCTCTTTAAATTGTGCTGTTTTAGGCCGGGTGCGGTGGCTCAAGTCTGTGATCCCAGCACTTTGGAAGGCTGTGGTGAGGGGATTGCCTAAGCCCATGAGTTCGAGACCAGTCTGGTCAACTTGGTGAGACCTCCTCGCTACTATAAATAGAAAAATAGGCCAGGTGTGTCAGCGTGCATCTGTAGTTCCAGTGCTTGCAGGGCTGAGGCGGAAGCATTGCCTGAGCCTGGCAGGTTGAAGCTGCAATGGCCGTGAGCATGCCACTGCCCTCCAGCCTGGGCAACAGAGTGAGACTCTGACTCAAAAAAAAAAAAAACAATTGTGCTGTTTAGTAAATCGATCAAGGTACTCAATTGTTTTAAAAACTTTTGCCACAGAAAACACATTTTAGTTCAAACATCATAATGTGAACATAATTCTTGTTAACATATTTGTACTTTAAATATCTTCCTCAAGAGTATACTGTACTCTTAACAGAGCTATGCTAGACCCTCCATAGAATGGATATGACAACTTCTTGTACATATACACAATGGAATATTATGCAGCCATAAAGAAGGACAAACGTATGGACTTCACAGCAACTTGGATGGATTTAGAGTCTATCATGCTCCTGAATAGTCACTAAATCACACTCTTATTGTTTCCCTCAATCTCAATGTCTGATTTTTGACAGACCACAGACTAAGTGACAACAAACTCTCTTTCCATATTGTCCTTTCTCTCTGATCCTGAGAACTCATCCCTCGATGCTTTAAGGATGCTTTTATTGTTGCTTATTTGTAATCTTTCCTTTCTATTAGGAGTTGCCAGGATGCTGGATAAAAATTATACTGGATACGGAGACCTAAATACTAAGAAATAATGGCAGAAACGATTCCTTACTTTGAGTTCCTCCCCTGAAATGGAGCCAGAAATTAAACATTGTCCACCATTATCAATTTTAAGGATAGTATACTAAAGTAAACCTAATCCTTGAATAATTCCTTAGTGGCACTAAATCAATTGTTTCAGACTCTATTCTTTCAAATTCTTCTAAAAATGTATAGGTTTGCAATTTGAACATTCTCTTTGAAGTTGAATCTGTAGTAGAACAATTGGAGACAATACAAATTAGCAGACAAATAAGTATTCCAAAATGGGGGAGGAGTTTCAATAGACCAACAGTTTATTAGCAAAATCTCAAATACATGACAATGAGGACCATGGAAGTTAGAGATAGGTAGACACAACTTTCGAACACTTATGTCTCTGCCAAACTTAAAAATAAATCTCATCAATCTCTCTAGATATCTCCTGTTTCTTTCCTTTCATTGTCAAACATCTGAAAGATTGATCTATAAATGCTCGTTTCATTTTTCATTCCCATTCCATACTTTAACACCTTGAAACCTAATTTCTGACCAATCTCCTGACTGCGCTCTCTCAAAGGTCACTAATAGCTTTCTTATTGCCAAATGCAATGGCCTTTTCTCCAAACTTGCCTTTCTTCATGTTTCTACTGTATCTGACACATACTCTTCCCATCCTTGAATTGTTTCCCTCCCCGATTTTGTTATGTAACAAATCCCAATTCTCCATCGACTTTTTTGACAGACCTTCTGCTTTTGTTTGTTTTGTTGTTATTTAGTACCAGTTCTAGACTCTTTGTTTCTCATGCCCTGCATGCCCTCACCCTTATGGCATATTTTATTTCTCTTCATGATTCATCTATCTTCTTTAAACTGCTGAATCTCAAATCTCTTGGATGGTTAGAACTTATCAACTGTCAGGAAGTACCCTACTTTTCATCCCTTCACTTTCTCTTCTCCAGTCAAGTAAATCATATGCCAATGATCCACTCATGCAAGAAAAGTTGTCTTCTTCTCCAGACAGAGACCACTTTTAAGAGCCTGCCTAATTCTGACCTGGATTCTCTTCCATATGGACAAAGCTCAGCATATGTGTTACTGATTCTTATAGCCTGAAATACTTTATATTCACCCATACTGGTTGACCTGTTTTATAGAATCCACTTCCATTTTCAAGCCTTGATGATCTGCTTGAATCCCTGTCCTAGCGCCTGTCTTTGTTGACACTCAGAAGAGCCCTATTCCCAGACCTCTGGTCACTAGACTCAGGCTCAACACATTCCAGGACCGTTCTGCTGTTGAACAGGAAATGAGGGCAAGATTAAGTGGCTCACAAAAGATTGGAAATAAAGGGAAGGATTTTTACTACCCTTCCTCAAACCATTCTATAAGACTTTTTTCCTCCCAGAACTTTATCATCCGTAGAATGGCACACAATTCCACGATGTCAATTTCCCCTTCTCGGATCGATGCTTCCTCGTGCTTTTGTGCATTCCCACAACTTGCTCCACCCCCACCCAAATGCTCTGTTTCCCACCTACCTTACTCTTTTTCTCTAGGACATGATTTTAGGACCTTCTCTTCAAACTGGCCATCCTATTGACCAGAGAAGATTCATGACATTGTTTGACCAAGTCTGACTCTCTTTTCCTTAAGACGTTGAAGTCAGGACTCTAAGATGCCAAGTAGTATTTGCTAGGCACTTGAACTGAGGAAGCAATAACCTGGGAGTTTGGGTTGTGAGTTGTATGCAATCTTCCATCATGTGCAGGAACATAAACAAGGATGATCTCAGGGGAAAAAAAGAGGGGAGAGTGATACAGTTTCACATGGAGAAGTCCAGCAAGGAGAATAAATGGCCTAGAAACACAGAAAAGACAGAGTAAGGTTACTTTGGTCTGTAACAGCTCTTGAAGCCCGAGGATAGCTCCTAATAATACTGTGACCCAGGTTGTACAGACTGCTTTCTACCCAAGCTGGCTGAGTGGATTTCTGATAGTTACAACCATTAGTCCCAACAGAGACACCATCATTCAAACTAAAGGTCATGTTTTACTTTCTGCATGAAGTCTTCCCTGGTTACTTCTTATTGATTTCTGCATCTTGGAAATTCCATTGCCACAGAAGCTTTGAGTCATAAAATTCTGCACTAATTATATAGAGTTATGCATTATTTATGTCTGTTAGTCACATTTCACCATCAAGACTGAGAACTCCTATGATCAGCAGCAAGTCTTTCCTTTTTCTTTATATTCAAATACATCCAGTATGGTACTAGCAAGCAGTTGGTGCTTCACAGTTAGTTTTGATTTAACACGGTGTACGTTTTGAATCTATGACATGAAAAAATGAATGTTATACAGATTTTGTATAGAGAAAATATATGTGTAAACACATAGACATGTTGACCCCAAAATAGAAAATGTATCATGAAATTAAATAAGAAAATCCTTGGGTTGCCTGAGCCCGCGGGTTCGAGACCTGCCTGGGCAACTTGGTGAGACCTCATATCACAATAAATCAAAAAATTAGCCGAGTGTGGTAGCGTGCGCCTGTAGTTCCAGCTACTTGGAAGGCTGAGGCAGAAGGATCACCAGAGCCCAGCAGGTCGAGGCTGCAGCGGCCGGGAGTGGCCACTGCACTCCAGTCTGGGTGACAGAGTGAGACTCCAACTCAAAAAAAAAAAAAAAAGAAAAGAAAATCCTTTAACACATAATGACTAAGAAAATATCTAATAATACATTGTGTACATCTGTTAGGCTGGCCTTACTAATTTTTGTGATTTTTACATGGCACATAGAACTATTTATCTCAACTTATAAAAAAGACAAAAAAAAACCTTCTTTCTTTAGGAATACCTTTAGACAATGGAGAAATGAAAAATAAAAAGCTGTTTGAACAGTGGCAGGTGACTTGTCTATTTCCTTTTTGGACCAGAAAAAGGGGAGGAGTGCTTCGGAAAGCAAAGCAGCCTTACTCACCCCCTGCAGCTGTACAAGTGAGAAGGCAAAACACTGCCCTACTTTGCAAGTCCTTGGGCCTCAGGGTGAAAAAAAGGTGGAAGGATTTCCCAGAGAGCTGTAAATAAAAACTGTGGCCACAGTCAAGCACTTTAAAATGCCTCGGGGTTGAGGATTCCAATATAATTACCTCAAATATGTACACACATTTTAAGCATTGAGTCAAATGACTTTATAAGGATGATAAGAAAGAGGCCATTTAACTATTTAATAGCGAATGACCTAACTATTAGAAAGACAGCAATGTAGACTGACTTCTTCACTGCACTCAAAATAGACTATAAGGGCAAATACAGATTAGAAACGAGAAGTTTAATTCTCCTGTTTGAAAATAAGGGAAGAGATCTTGTCCCTCATTTTTCTTTCTTTCTTTTTTCTCTTTCTATTTTTTCTTTTTTTGAGTCTCACTCTGTTGCTCAGGCTGGAGTGCAGTGGCATGATCACAGCCACTGCAGGTCTACCTGTTGGGCTCAGGCAGTCCTTCTGCTTCAGCCTCCTGAGTAGCTGGGACTACTACAGGCATGTGCCACCACACTGGGCTAATTTTTTTTTTTTTAAATTCATTGTAGAGAAGAGATGTCGCCATGTTGTCCAGGCTGGTCTGGAACTCCTGGGCTCGGGTAATCCTCGACAACCTAAACTGTTGGGATTACAGGGATGAACCACCAACCTCCCCAGCCCACAGATTTCTTAAAACATTTTCCTTAGGAGAATTTTAAGTCCTTTCTCTGTGTCTTTGAGGTGACTTCACAACACAGAGATGTCTTTCTAAAAGACCTGGGAGCTAACTCTTTGAAATGCAGTCTTCAAGGAAGATAACATCCTTCTCCCAGCTTTTGTGGGAGGTCAGGAATCATTCAACTTTTAACTTTGGCTGGTGTTTCTCTCCAAAACTACCTTCCACCATAATGTTAAATTTGTTTTCCTTTGGATAAAGCCAACTGGTTAATACACAATGACACTCCAATTACCAAGTGAATTTGGAATGAACTATGGTGATACATGGTACTGTTAAGTTATCTTACTTGAGGACTAGTTGTTTATCTTGAGAACACCTATGCCATGGGTTGCATCTGCTTCACTATACAAAAGGGTGAGTTTTTTTTTTTTCTATCTTTGCAATCTTTTTAATAGACTGCTGTGATGCACATTACATTCTAGTTTAATGCTTATTCAGCAATAAAGCTGTTTTCTTTCTCTTCTACCTTTATGGAGAAGTTTTCTAGTTGGGGAGTTTTTGTGTTTAATTATATTTTCCCAATATCTGCTCTTGGCTTCAGAGACACCAATTTTTCCTGGAATTTTATCTATCTTTCTGTCTGTTTATCCTTTATCTTTTTGTTGAATTCCCTTTCCTGAGGAAGAATGCACCAGATTTGTAAAGATCTGGCTCCCCTCCTCTTTTTTTTTTTTCTTGCCAACTCTTATCCAGCTTATTTCCAGACCTACAAACCTCAGCCTAGCCAGCACTTGCAAATTTTGCAATGTAACAACACACTGTCCTAGACATATAGCAAGTTACTTTTGATTCTATGCTTTAAGATTCTGTACTCTCAGGCTGAAATCCTCCTCCCTTCCCATCCTTCCATGCTCCTGACAGACACATAGTATAACTGTCTTCTGGTATGATTGTCCTTTATGAAGCTTTTCTGGACCAAACTCTGGTAACAGCTAATCATTTCCTTCAGTGCAAACTCTGTTCTGATTTCATGCTGCCCAATCTTTTGATTGGAGCTGCATATAGTGTAGATTTGTGTAAGGGAGAAAATGCAGGAGTCTGCTCTAGAATTCCTGTGCATGTGACAGTGATTCTCTTTATAGGCTGTTTGCCATCTTTTTTATGAATCAGTTTCTGTGAGTAGATGAATATGAAACAGTCTATAGGAAGAGGGATGACCTCGTTAGAGCATTTCTGAGGTTTGAGGTTAGAAATATCAGACTTAATATAGTGGCAGCCATTGGGTTTCTGGATGCCAGTAAGTTGGGCTTCCCTGGTTATGTGTCAACTTTATCGCACTTTGAACGTCTGTTTAAATTGCAAGTGTTCTTGTCACAGGTATACATATAAATATAACACACTAATCGAGACAACTCATTTCTATGAATTTGGTTTGTCAATTATAAAATGTCAGGTTTGATCTTGATTACCTCTAAAAGTCATTCCCACAGTAAAGTACATGAATTTGAAAATGTTTTTCTAATTTGCAGTGTCAACATCAGCAAATACTAAAACACCCAGGTACATATGATTAGTGTCAGATGTTCCGTTTTTTTCTTTGGTGAGCTGCTGGGACCATAAACTCCCTTTGACACAGGTATCTCAAAGATCTGATCTAAGCAGCTGAGGAACATTAATTAAAGACTATTTTTAAAATTTATATCTTTTTCTAAGTCAAGTTTCTCAATCTATCTTCTTACATATAGAGAACTCCCCCTTAAGGGAAGATTGCTAACTTTAAGTGTTATGTTAGTATTGGTTAGTGTCATTATAAAAGTTAAAATTTCTTTACTTTCTCATTTCCTACAAAACGGTTTTCTCTTTTTGTTAGTTGTTCTCATATGCATTACCCAAAATCTAGAGGACTAAGCAAGACTGCTTTTGGCATGTTGTGAACCAAAGCTGTGCATCCCCCTGTATATTTGACCTTAAACTAAGTTCCCCTTTATCTTATAAGACTTTCAGAATTTCAGACTTTTAACACTGGCACTTCATGAGGAAGCCATCAAGTGGACGGATGCGTTTAAATAAATGAGTGAATGAATAAGTGAATGGACAAAATCAGTACATTGTTTAAGGTGAGGCTGAGGAGAGGAAAAAAGACATGCCCATTTATTTATTTTATTTTATTTTTAGAGATAAGTTCTCACTATGTCACCCAGATTGGAGTGCAGTGGCATAACCACACCTCACAGTCACCTTGAATTTCTGCACTCAAAAGACCCACCTGGTTCAACCTCTTGAGTAGCTGGAACTACAGATGTGCCCAACCATGCTTAGCTAATTTAAAAATTTTTTTTAATAGAGATGGGGTCTTGCTATGTTGGCTAGGCTCGTCTCAAACCCCTGGCCTTCAGTGATCTTCCCACCTCAGCCTCCTAAAGTGCTCGGATTATAGACTTGAGCCACTACGTCCAATCCAACTTGACTTTAATTATTAAAGTCAAAGGGGCAAAGAAAAAATGTAACTTAGAAAGCATTAGCCATCAACTTGCATCATTTCACAAAGCAAGGGATCCAACATTAAATGTGATTGGAAATTGTATTTATAATATATTATAAAGCAAGACCTAATTTTTTCTGCTGTCTCATGCTGTCCCACACTAACATGTTTATTATAATACAGATTCATTCAAGTAGGCCTTTGAGTCCTGGCCAGATTTCAAGAAAATGTATGCTCATTCAACCAATATTTTTGAGTGGAAGATATAATGATAAACAAAATAAATATAGACTCTGCCTTCAAGGAGTAGGTGGACTTTCAGGACAAAGAGTTCAGAGAGGCCTTACTGAGCTGCACATACCCTGTGATGTTTCTGGAAGCGGGTAAGGAAGCTAGGCTCTGTTAGCATCTGCTAGGAACAGATGAGGAGCTGCCTTACAAGGCCATGTGTCTCAGACTCTACATTCCCACTTACACTTGTTGCTCAGAGGTAGACAGATTTTTAAATGAACAACAGCAAAAAAAGTAAGAAAAATATATCTGATGAATGAGATTAAATTTCTGAATTTAAATATAAAGTGCATAAGTCTGCTACTGCATAAAAAGAAATTAAGACCATATTTAGAGAAATGAAAAGACTCAGGATCATGAGAATAATGCAAATTTGGGGGTTCTCATTACTCTCATTTGTTCATCAGTCAAGGGAATTCTAGATGGGAATATCAAATTAGTGCTTTCTGAGAATACTTTGTGGCAAGAAGAAGTTAGTCTTCCAAGTTTCAGAAGCTAAAGTGTTTGCTAGATGAACCTTGAAACGCTGCTAGCTAAATAGACTAGTTAATAAGAAAGGAATTGCAAGAAAGGATACAAATAGTTGTGTCAAGAGTCAAGAATCTTTGTTCTCTTAAAGTTCACAAGCTTGAGTCATAAAACAACTTTAGAGTTGCTTTAATTGAGGAATCAAAACCTTTTTCTTTTTCATTCATGAAAGTCTTTGTATTCATTACAGTACTGTTACTTCAAAATATACTGCTGCATATTAAGACCAGAATTCCTATTTTAGCTTTTTCAAAATTGTCTTTATTAAAAACTTTTTAAAAGTGTTTTCATTTTTATTTTATTTTAAGTTGGAGTTTCACTCCGTCACCAGGTTGGAGTGCAGTGCCACACTCACAGTCATAGCAGCCTTGACCTGCTGGGCTCAGGTGATCCTTCCACCTCAGCCTTCCAAGTAACTGGAACTACATGTACTTGCTACCATGCCCGGCTAATTTTTTTTGATTTATTGTAAAGACTAAGTAAAGCCAAGTTGCCCAGGTTGGTCTCAAACCCCTGGACTCAGGCAATCCTCTCACTTAGGCCTCCCAAAGTGCTGGGATTGCAGGCTTGAACCATCATGCCCAGCCTTAAAGTGTTTTTAAAGTGGGGTTATCTTATTTTTTAGAAAAGTAAAATATTATCACACATTTACACACCTTTAATGAGTATATTTGTCTTTACAAATTAAAACACCACAGGTAATAGCTATTAGTGTTCAATTGTGGGTATATAAGGGTGGGAAGAGAAAAGTGGATTTATACTCAGCAAAAGCATATTTCCTATGACTGTAAGTTTAAGGTCCTTATTTAAACAGGAAATTTCCAAGACACTGCCTCTAACTTTTGATTTGATTTTTTATTGATTGATTAATTGATGGATTGAAACAAGGTCTTACTCTGTTGTTCAGGCTGGAGAGCAGTGGTATTATCCCAGCTCACTGCAGTCTCAACCTCCTGGGCTCAGGCTATTCTCCCACTGCAGTCTCCCCAGGAGCTGGGATTACAGGCATATGCTACCACACCTGGCTAATTTTTGCATTTTTTGTAGAGAAGAGGTCTCACTATGTTGCCCAGTCTGGTCTCAAACTTTTGGACTCAAGTGATCTTCCCACCTCAGCCTCCCAAAGGCCTTGGTTTGTTATTTCATATTCTGTTTCTTTAGGAGTCCTTTCCCCTCCCTCAAAATTGTGTAAGCTTCAGAGGCAGTAACCCTGCATATGATAGAGATGATTGGTTAACCTTCTGCTTCTTTATGATCTTTAACTATTTGTCCATCTTTCAGTAGTAAGATAATCTTGTGATTGATGCCTGCATAGGAAATGAAGAAATATGTCTGTGACCCAACTAGTCATACTGTTTTACTGAGAACTGAACATTTTCTCAGAAAAGGGTCATTTGGTACTAAAACCAGGACAATCGATCACTGGAACTTCGAGTTGGACAGTGGTTTGTTCAAAAGGAAGAGGAAAATTAAGTTTGTTTAATCATGTTCTCCAAAGACAAAATTGGTTGTTAAGCTGACTTTTCTGGCCCTCTATGCAATGAAAATGGAAGTTCCTCACTTTTGCCATCATAAAGATAAATCACAAACATCACAAAAAAATATTTTGTAATAAAACTGCTGTCTATCTGTTAGCATCTGACGTCATTTTTTATTATCAAGTATTTTTAAAAGTGTTATTTTTCTTAATGACTCTTTCATCTGTTCATTCAGATTTTTAAACAATTCATTTGAGAACAATATTTTCACTTTTTAAAGAAACATTAAAATCACTGAGGCTTTAAATAGACAATTAAAGGACACATAGTTTTTAAAGCCCGGGCCAGGAAAAGCTGCTTGAGTTTAAAAGCAGTAGATAATCAAGAAGGCACCTGAGATCATCTGTAAAAGGACCTAGACTCCAAATATGTACGAGTAGGAAACTGTCTTTAAGTTGATCTCAACTGTGCTGGCAATTTTACCAAATTAGAAAGCATATCATATAGAAGTGGTTATTTAATTATAACAAAAAAAGTCTTAAATTAAACAAGCCAGAGAAGCTGCTGTATTGCCATTGAATGCAAACATCTAAAATGGAACACAAAGAATAATGTTTCCCCTCATATATGATAGTGTATACATGCTTTTCTATTAGTAGTATTTAAAATTAGTATTTTAAACCGGGCTCGGTGGCTCAGCCTGTAATCCCGCGCCTTTGGGAGACTGAGGTGAGTGGATAGCCTGAGCCCGCGGGTTCGAGACCCGCCTGGGCAGCGAGACCTCATCTCTACAATAAATCAAAAAATCAGCCGGGTGTGGTAGCGCATGCCTGTAATTCCGGCTACTCAGAAGGCTGAGGCAGAAGGATCGCCGGAGCCCAGCAGGTCGAAGCTGCAGTGGCCGGGAGCGGTCACTGCACTCCAGTCTGGGCGACAGAGTGAGACTCCAACTCAAAAAAAAAAAAATTAGTATTTAAAATTATAACGTTTTGAGAATAGCCAGATAACTATTAAAAGGTGTGGATCAATTGACATGATTAAAATGTAAAGTGCAATTTAGAGCAAAAATATATTATGATCATGAATTATACTCAAAACCACAATTGTTAGATTACTTAAAAATGATTACTTTCTTTTTTACCACAATGCAAAGTTATGTATTAATGTCTTAAAACTACTTCTGATATGCTCAAATTTTCATATATTACAGCATAAACATCAGGCTTAAACAACAAATTAAAAAAAAATCTAGCCAGGCTCGATGGCTCAGCCTGTAATCCCAGCACTTTGGGAGACTTAGGTGAGTGGACTCCCTGAGCCCACGGATTCGAGACCCACCTGGGCAACTTGGCGACACCTCATCTCTACAATAAATAAGAAATTAGCCAGTCGTGGTGGCGCGCTCCTGTATATCCAGCTACTTGGAAGGCTGAGGCAGAAGGATCGCCAGAGCCCAGCAGGTTGAGGCTGCAGTGGCCGAGAGCGGCCACTGCCCTCCAGTCTGGGTGACAGAATGAGACTCCAACTCAAAAAAAAATCTTAGTGCAAACTAAAAGGAATGCCTTCAATAGTTTATAGCAACTTTGAAAATAAGTTCCTAAAATACAGTTATATTCTAAAAAGTAGTTATTCACCTGTTTCCCCACAGTGTTCTGCTCAGAGTAAAAAATATGATGAGTCACATGATACTATATCTTTACATATAATATTTTGTCTATAATTTATTTAAATGTCTGACTTTAAAGAAAGTATCAAATATAACATTACATGAATTGGAAAGCAATATATTTTAAAGTGTTAGCCTAAAGTAAAGTTAAAGCCGAGTATTTGGAAAGTGGTGTTATTTGCTATGAACTTGATTTTAGGGAGTTACGATGAAAGCTGTGAGACAGTTAAAAATGTACATGATTATCACTGGAAGATAAATATGACTAAATTATGAAATACTATATATTTTAGGGTGAACAATATGCATTGAGTAGATTTTTCATGACCAAGAATAGGAATTGAGAGTTCACACATAACTATAACTTTTGAATTATGTTTGTGTATAAAAAGAGTTTAGTCACCATTTTAAGTACTTTGCAATAATCAGAATGTGTAGATATATGTTAAGTTAGAAAATAAACAAAAGATCTTTTTTGTTTCAACTAAATGGTAGTTAACTAGCCATTTGTGCCACAGTTTCTCATATTTCCTTTTGTGTGCAGTGAGCATGAAGAAAAAACTCAACCCAAAATATGAGTATCTTCCGACCAGTAAGGGAATCTACGTGTTTCATAAGTGTTAGGATGGGTGAGGTGAGGTTTCAGACTGTGTATTGATGTTCATAACGTGAACAAATCAATTTCCAATGACTAGTTTGGCCTATAGATTTTAGTGAATGAATATAACTTTCCTAATAAGTCAAGAAACTTCTAAAGGATTTTTTTTCTGTTCTACTTTATGTAATTCAGAAGGTTTCCCCTGTTATAGTCACATTTGTACTCCTAGAATCTTCTCTGAATTCTGTGGTAAAATTAAGACTTAATACTGAATTATGATGCGGAAATTATCTAGATACTTTTCAAAAGCCAAAAAAAAAAAAAAAGTAAGCGAAATCAGGAACTTTTTTCCTTTATATTTTAACAGATAGCTATCTCTATAAACACAATTACTTTGTACATATATAAATGCATTCAAATGTAGATACATTTATCTATAAATACTTATAAACACATACACACGCATATTTTTATAAAACACAATGTTGTATTATTGTGTCCTGGATACAATGGGGGTAATATTAGGGGTTGGTTGAAGAGATCCAAATTAAGAGAGGTATAACACTGAGAATGTAAGGTTACTACATCAGTTTAGTCTATTTACCTCAGCTTTTTAGACACTTCAACAATTAGAAATATCTACCAGTTAACAATTATAAAACACTATGTACCAGGTACTGTCCTAAGCAGTTTTACACATTTTAGTGTAATCTTTACAGGCATCCCTTTTAGAATGGTACCATTAGTATCCTCATTTTACAGAAGGGGACTGGGGGCACCATAAATTAAATAATGCTACTGAGGTCACATAATTTGTAAGTGTCAGATCTGAGAATCAAATTCACAGTGATCTGGCTTTAGAGCCCATGTCCTCCACCATTATTCTATATTGCCCTTCAATGAACTGCCCACCTCCAAATTTTCCATGATGTAGAGCTATAGCTTCAATACAGTATACTTAGTTTACTTATAACTCAGAAACTACTGAAGTATAGATATCTCTGTTATTTTGAGAAGTACAATTTCATCTGCATTAATTCTCTTGAGAGTCTTGTAAGAAACAGCATGGAGCCGGGCAGACCTGAATCCTAGTCCGACTCTAGTAACTTTTGCCTGTGAGAGCTTAGGAGAGTGTTTCAACTTTTTTCAAGCTCACCTTTTACTTTATGGTATGAGGAAAAAACAAAATTTTAGAAAGATTATGCCAATTATAGAAACCGTACATACATTTTCTGGCACATGATGGGAATTTTGTAAGTGATATATATTATTAAGCTATCATTATTTCCACCAAGGATCAGAGAGTATAAGGGATTTCTCTAAGGGCACACAGTCTTTCAGTAGTAGAGATGTGTCTTGAACACAGGTTCTCTGAGGCTGTCTGTATTCCATGCAACTTGTAGGGCACTACCCTTCCTCAAAAATTCCCTCAATGCGCAGTACAAACTCCATCTTTCCAGTTTTTTCCCTCGATTGTTTAAATTCAAATCACTTCTTCTTGATTATGAATCTCTACATAGTAAATAGTTTGTAAGATATAATTTAGTATTTAACTATTGTGAGCTTTTATACTATTATTTCTTCAAAAATACTGTACATTCCCTGAGAACAGAATAACTGATATCTATACAAAACTTCATCTACCGGTCTCTCTATATTCAATAAGTAACTTCATTTCATTATAGAACAGAGCTTGCTTTTTCAATAAATAGTTAGGGTTCACTTGTATTCATTTGATGGACCCTCTGCCTCTCTAGCAATTATTTCCTCTCCAGTCAAGAAAGAAAGGCAGATTTTTGGCAGAAATTTTGATATTGAACGATAGTTCCCAATGTCATGGACAACAAATAAGTGAATACACAGAAGGGAAATGTCAAAGATGAGATAAAAGGAAGAAAGAAGCATCGATCTTCAAGAATCATACAAACAAGGACCACAACAAAGGAAAAAGGAGGAGGAGCAGGCGAAGGAATGGGTCTGCCATAGAGTTTCCCTGTGTTCAACCATGTGACGATAAGAAGATAAAGACCCAACAGAGATTGAAAAATGGGAGAAGCAGGTACAGTGATTGGGAATGGGAAGCATATATTCACATAGTCAGAAGAGGGAGAATGAGGGATAATAGTCCAGTATCTGTTCTGTGTTTTAAAAATAAATAGCCAAGACTGTATCATTATCTTACAAGTAGGCTTGTTTCCATCTGTTCTGAGACCTCAGAAACTCTTTATATGATGACTGAATCAGAATCTAAAATATTGGGCATACCATGGTGTGACATAGTTGTTCACCTCTAAGAACAATGCCTTTCTTTCCCACAGAGTACACAAAACACACGAATAAGTGCTACAGTAGATTGAATGAAGTGTGTAAGCATAAACTGAAGTGCCCAGCAAATGCCAAGTGCTCAATAATTGCTTTTCTCTTTTAACTTTGATGAAGAGTTTACAAAAAGTTCAGAAAATAAATCATGTAAAATTTAAAAGAAAAGCAATGCTGTATAACAATGTTTGGTAATTATCAAATTTGGAATATAATAGCAAGCTTTAGGATTTCCGAAGAGAGGAAAACCACCATGGGTCAGCTGAAGGGGTCAGAGAAGATATCTGTTAAGAGGTGAGATTGGTCATCACCCAAGTCTCTTAATGTGTTACTAGGAATATTTAATTAAGCCATGACACCTAAAAGGCTGACCTAAGGCTACAAGAATAGCACTTACCTCCAATTTACTTCCCTTTTTTTCCCTGACAATGTTCTTCTAGTTTGAATGTGTAATATTCTGGTAAAAATAATCCTGTTGACAGAGCAATCATAAACAGAAAAAAATTCAAAGGGCAGAGCATTTAAAACTATATATTTATTATTAAAAATATACTGTGACACTTATATTCTTACACAATTTTGTTTCCTTCACAACTTAGTATCAAACACTTTATTCTTCAATGTATATAGTCATGGTCTCAAGATGCCAGAGGTAACATTTAATCTGAATTCTCACCCAAGCTCACACACGTTTACATTCAATATTTAATTCCCTTCTTGTTGTGACTACTATTTTTCCCATACATCTTATTCGGTTTTTCTTTTGCCACTTACTGTTCATGCAGAATGAATTGTCTTCTCTATCCACTAATAACTGTACATTTGTATCTGGCTCTAAATTAAGATCTACCGGTTACATTTGTTTAGTCAACATTAAAACATACTTTGTAGGTTTTATATCAGTAATGCCAACAATGAACAAAACATTGGGAACAAAAAACAGACAGAAGTTTGAAAACCCTTAATGACAAAGCATACTTTGTGTGTGTGTGTTCTCTGTGCTGTTCTAGTGCTTTTCTTGTCTAATTAATAGTAAAATCTCAATAAAAACATGTTGAATGTGAAATTTAGGATTTTTTAAAATTCTGCAAAAATTTATATTGGTAATTTGATAGAAATTGCCTTGAATCTGTACATTAATTTGGGTAATATCTTAACAATGTTGGTTCTTCCAGTCCATGAACATGGATTGTTTTTCCATTTGTTTGTGTCCTCTACATTTTCTTTCATTAGTGTTTTGTAGTTTTTCTTTTAGAGCTCATTCCTTTCCTTGGTTAAATATATTTTTAGGCATTTTTATTTTTTGGCAGCTATTGTAATTGGCATTGAATTTTTTTATTTGATTTTCAGCTTGATTGTTGTTGGTGTCTAGCAGAACTACTGATTTATGTGTATTGACTTTGTAACCTGAGACTTTACTGAATAAATTCATCAAGTCCAGGAAAAAAATGTTGATTAAATGAATAAATTACCAGAATCAATAACAAAACAATTGTTCATTATTTTTGTTCTTCTATTTAGTTCAATATTAATTCTTACATTAATTTTTCCATAGGCCTTATGAGAATAAAAAGATGGAATGGGACTCCAGCCTTGAAAGCCTTGGAAGTCTGTTAGGGAAAATAACAGGAGCACATAAAATTAAAGCAGACAGTGAAAACTTAGCATGCTTTAAGAGTCAGAGCTATTTTTTTTTTTTTTTTTTTTTTGAGTTGGAGTCTCACTCTGTCGCCCAGACTGGAGTGCAGTGGCCGCTCCTGGCCACCACAGCCTCGACCTCCTGGGCTCCGGCGATCCTTCTGCCTCAGCCTTCCAAGTAGCTGGAACTACAGGTGTGTGCTACCACGCCCGGCTAATTTTCTGATTTATTGTAGAGATGAGGTGTCGCCAAGTTGCCCAGGCGGGTCTCGAACCCACGGTGCAGGCAATTCACTCACCTCAGCCTCCCAAAGGCGCGGGATTACAGGCTGAGCCACTGAGCCTGGCTAGGAGTCAGAGCTATTGCATGAGAGTTAAGGAAAGAAAGAGGGCAAACCTTGGTTTGTTCTGCTTGCCAGGGAAAGGCAATAATGCAGCCTAATTATGTTCAATCAGCGTGATCAACCTTTTAATTAAGTATTCACCCAAATATTTAAATTTTTACCAACAAATTTCTTTATAGTTTAGCTATGTTTGCACGTCAATATTAAATGATTAAATGGAATCAAACTGTGGGTTTGGGTCATGATCATATGTTTGATACCAGGCTACCTTGCAGCCAATGACTGGCCAGGTCATAAACCACAGTGGTTGTGTGTTCCTATCTATGTGTTCAATCAGATCAATTCACTAAGAAATCTCAGGTTCATCTTCCAGATCATGTCCCCACCACAATCACCTGAGTGTTTTCTTACTGGAAACCCGGTAACAGTCAATGTCAGGCCTGCCTGGGCATCCGACTGCATATCTTTTACTGATTACATTAAGTGATAAATTATGAAGTCTGCTGAGAGATAAGATTGCTTCATTGTGAAGTAGAATTAATGCAGTCTTTCTCCAAGAGGTGACAGGAACAATAAATAAGCAATATTTAAATGCTTCAATAACAAGTAAAGCACTAGCTTTAGGACATGAAGCCTAAAAGTACAAAGATCAGTGGCCACCAAATTGCATTTTGTAGGTTCAAAAATGAACACAAACATGGTTTATCAGTGTCTCTCTTGTACTAGCTTGAAGAAATACTTAAGATGCTTTCACAGTTTGTCTCTCACTGGGCAAATTAAATTTTGTTTCCATGCCTATGTTTGTAGCTCCACCATAGGTAACATTAGCACCTCTTTAAAAGGCATTACAGATGGAATTCCAGGCCTCAAGCAGTTTCTGGTATATTTGGGGAGACGGGAGAGTGTTAAATTCCCAAACTAAGTGGTATTGTTGCTACTGTGTTTCCTCAAACCTGATTTAGGAAACTCTAAAATAGATAACTGGTTTGTGCTAGGACATAAAGCCTAGAGACCAAAAAAAGTCATTAAAAATAAAGGAGTAGGAGGCAAAGGAAGATGATGAGCAGGGAGAGGAGGAAGAAGAGGAGGAAGAGGAGGCGGCGGAGGAGAAAGACAAGAAAGAAAAGGAGGAGCAGGAGGAGGAGGAAAGAAAAGTCTGCTACCCTAACAGATCTTTCTTATTTGCTGCAAACAGAGGAGTAAACTTGTCCTTAGCTGCCACATTTCCAGCTTCCTAAAGAATACATTATCCCTCCAATGCAATGCTATAAATGATAGAGAAGTTCCATTTCTAGCCTACAAAGCATGCTTATTCTGTGATGCTGCTGGAACACTATGGAAAAGGCAGTGGCAGAGAATGTAAAAAAAGAAAGAGAGAAGAAAGAACATGAATTGTTTTCCTTTTCAAATGTTTTCTTGCATTTGTATAGCATTGTGCAGTTTACAAAATATTTTCTTGCATTTGTATAGTATTGTGTAGTTTACAAAATAGTGTATGAACATATGTTTCATCTTTGCCTTAAAAACTTCATGGAATAGGGAAATTACAAATGAGGAGACTGAAACACAAGGAACTTTAGAATGTGTTTATTAGGAATTAGAGTTGATTTTTCAAAATCCTTTTCTTTTGTTCCATTTAGAGAGTCTCCAATCCTGAACTTGGCTATTCTCTCCGCACCTGCGCTGTTAATTATCCACCTTTTCATCTTTTTAGGTATTTGGCACCATCATTTTACTCTCTTCAGTACAGATTACAGCTCATACGTGTAATCTCAGCCCTTTGGGAGGCTGAAGTGGGAGAATTTGTTGAGCTCAGGAGTTCCAGACCAGCTTGGTCAACATAGTGAGACCTGATAGAAAGAATGAAAGAGAGAGAGAGAGAGAGGGATGGAGGATGGGAGGAAGGAAGGAAGGAAGGAAGGAAGGAAGGAAGGAAGGAAGGAAGGAAGGAAGGAAAGAAAGAAAGAGAAAGAAAGAAAGAAAGAAAGAAAGGAAGGAAGGAAGGAAGAAAGAGCCTGGCATGGTAGTGCACACTTATAGTCCAAGCTAATCTGGAGGCTGAGGTGGAAGGATCACTTGAGCCCAGGAGGTTGAGGCTGCAGTGAGCCATGATCATGCCACTGTACTCCAGCATGGCTAACAGATTGAGATCCTGACTCAAGAGAAAAAAAAAATCTCTTTTATTTACCATTCTGGAGTCTGGATACTGTTGTCTTATTTTCCCTCTTGTCCATTTCTTACCAGTCTTCTTTATAAACTCTCCTTTCTTTGTTTTCTAGATGAATGTTAGATGATTATATTCATGGTAAATATTGCAGTCTTTCTGGATTTTTCCAGGGACTTTCCATTCAACTGACTAATCACATGCATATGCCGATCTGCTCTTTCCATTTCCACTGTCAAGGCCTTAGCTCATCTCCTCACCCTCTTTTACTTGGATGACTATGTAGTTTGCCAACAGTTCTTCCCACTGTATCTCACCATTTCTGCCACCATCACCACCAACATCACCACCAACAGCAAACACTAAGACATTCTCCACAAAAATGCAAATAAAATTAGTACTTTTCAACTTTATGTGGTAATCAAGATGTAACAACTTGGCATATGGTAAAACAACAACAGGAAGATCTCCTAATCTTCTCCTCTGAAACACTCTATAAAAGAATTCTCCACTGGGCACAGTGGCTCAGTCTGTAATCCCAGTACTTTGGGAGGTCAAGGCGGGAGAATTGCCTGAGCCTGGGTGTTTGTGACCAGCCTGGGCAACTCGGTGAGACCTCGTCTCTACAATAAATCACTAAGCTAGCCGGGTGTGGTGGTGAGTGTCTGTAGTTCCAGCTACTTGTAAGGCTGAAGTGGAAGGAAGTCCGGTATGTTGAGGCAGCGGTGACCTTGAGAGTGCCACTGCACTCCAGCCTGGGCGACAAGAGTGAGACTCCAACTCAAAGAAAACCCCCCAAAAAATTCTCTGATTTTCCTCTGAAGCCCACCCTCTACCCAAAGGAAAGGAATGTCCTCCACTCTAAAAACACAGGGACACAGAGAAATATGTAAATAAGCAGATCTTGCTAAGGTCACCCATTAGGCGGGCCCTCCTCACTTCTCCCCTCCACCTTGCTTTATCATACATCAGCAAAACTATTCTTTCTTCATTGAACTTAGCATTAAAATACACAGGTTCCTCTATCTTTTTCGGTGGGGGGGAGGTCTTCTTAAGGCGTCTGTGTCATGTAAAACAAATAAATCTGTATGCTTTTATCTTGTTAATTTGTCTTTCGTTTTAGTGGTCTTCAGTTATGCACATAGCAGTAGATGAAAAAAGAAATCTTTGCTACAATGTCTACTATTTTTAAACGGTTAAGTGATTGTTGGTATTTGCTCTCCCCCTAAATTTTGATGAGAGTGATTATGACATAAGTTGTAAGTATTTATTTATTTATTTATTTATTTTATTTTTGAGCTGGAGTCTCACTCTGTCGCCCAGACTGGAGTGCAGTGGCCGCTCCCGGCCACCGCAGCCTCGACCTGCTGGGCTCCGGCGATCCTTCCGCCTCAGCCTTCCCAGTAGCCGGAATTACAGGCGCGCGCTACCACGCCCCGCTGATTTTTTTTGATTTATTGTGGAGATGAGGTCTCTCTGCCCAGGTGGGTCTCGAACCCGCCGGCTCAGGCAATCCACTCACCTCAGCCTCCCAAAGGCGTGGGATTACAGGCTGAACCACCGAGCCTGGCTAAATTGTAAGTATTTTAAGCAGGCTTCTTATCTTACCTCTTCAATGAGTCTTGGATTATCTGTTTGTGTCATAAAGCCTTTACTCAAGATAACAATAATGAAAAACTTCAGCTCAGTTTCTGTACACATTAAAAATAATTTTAAAGTTTTGGAGTCTCAAATAATGATGCTTATATTTAATCAGTGTTTTCGAAGCAATATCTCAAAAAGTATTTTTCTTTATATATTTCTTGTCTTCTATATACATGTATTATTCTTATGTAAAATGATTAATAACAAATGTGCCTCAGTGCAGTTTTATCAAGAGTACAAAGCAATTAATTAAAATGATTTTTAAATCAAGGAACTATAATGCACCCTTCATCTTACAGTTCTTAATTGAATTCCTAAATAAAATTTAAGCCATACTGCCTTTTTGTGTCTTTCACTTGACTCTCCTGATGAATATAAACTCTGATGTATTACTGCTAGAGTGTAATATTCTGTCATATCTATAAATTCCACAAAGTCTTAAGTCATGAAAAAGATGGTTTCATGCTGCATTTTAAAATGTCGGAGAATTAATCATTTATTTCTCTTTCCTGGCATATCTTTTATGTTTTGCATGCTTCTCAAAGATAAGGGGAGTTGTAATGTTAAGCAATGTTGCTATCATCACTGGTGGAAGAAAACGAAACTATCAATCTCCAAACAAAGCTATGCACTTGACTTTGAAGGTGCAACAGTTTGGCCGATTTCAGAGTCTTTTCCAAATACCTTTCTTGAATTATGAAATGCAAAATCACTTCGACAGTTATAGATTCTATTTTTAGAATCTGTGCCTTTTGTCATATGATTTTGCATAATCTTCCAAGCACTTGGAGCCTGGAGACAATAAAAGAGAGATTTAAAGTGCTTGAATTGCTAGAGTATAAATGACACGTGAAGCAGTCATATAAATTTAATCAAAAGATTTAACTCTACAAAGAATATTTTTGAAACATTATTTATGTTCGTGCATGACTTAACATTACTGTAGCACCTGTACAGTCAATATTTGAATAAGAGGAAAACAATTGAGAACTTTAAGGATTAATTTGGGTTTAAGCTTTTCAGTACAACTACAATTTTTCTATAAAGTACAAATTTCCAAGCTTAGGTAATGGTCCACAGAAACTAAAATCAATGGATCTCTTTATGTGGAAATTCTGTGCACGAGTTTTAATACAAAACAAGGCCAAGAGCAAGAAAGTAGTTGATCTGAGTGGTAAGAAGGAACATCTGTAAAAATGTTATACTCTCACACTGCTGGTAAAAGTACAAACTCGTATTTCACTTAGGAAAAAAAATTGAAAATAATTTTCAATAAACCTAATAGATTTTACCAATTAAGTTGGTAATCTGTCCCAGGGAAATAATCACAAACTATTATATATAATTAAGTAGTTCATTGCAGCATCCTTTAAAACAGCAAAATTATGAAAACAATACAAATTTCTGAAATTATGACAGGTGTTTATTAATTATGGTGCCAATGATTGACAATATGGTAACTATTTACTTAATTATGGTACAAACTTAGGATAATTTATTAAGCAGCCACTAAAATAGCAGTAATTATGGAAACAAAGACAATTAAAAGCCTTAGGAACAGAATTTGCCAGGGAATGGTTGGAACAAAGAGAAAAAACATGACGTATCTTAGTCTTCACATCTTATTAATTTTTATTCTTCTAAGCATGAATCAAAAAGCATGGATAGAAGTAACCATGACATATTTCAGGTAGCAATTGGCTAATTTCATCCTTATTTCTATATTCTTTGTACTTAATAGATGCTGATGGAAACAGGTGTACTTGAATGAGCTTTTCATCCTATGTTGAACATAATATTTATTCTCTGTAATATTTAAAGCAATTTCCCCTAAATATTAAAGTAATACATCTTGACTGAAGAGAATTATAAAGTTTCATAAAAGTAGAAAGCACATAAAAATTATACACAACCTATTTTTCTAGGGACAGTCACTCACTGTATGACATTTTGATGTTTTTCCTTCATTATATATGATGCATAAGTATAGGAATGCATATTATACTATGTACAGTACAAGGAATAGGTCTGTGTATTAATTTTGGTTCCAATTTCTGTTTTTTTAGGCATGATTTCTCCATTGTGCACTATAGGCTAAAATTTAAGAGCTGTTTAAAAGTTCCTGGTATATTTGTTTTTGATTTGTTTTCTTTTGTTTCACTTTCCAATGTGCAGCAGTTTATATTCTTACTGGTTGTATATGTATGTCCAATTCATTGCAACCTTACCAACATTTAGTATAATCATTTACAAATTATTTGCTACTTTGAGATCTTAAGTATACTCTCTTGTTTTCAATCATTTGATTAATAATGCAGTTAATCATTTATTATATATTAGGCATCTTACTTTTTATTCTGTGATTTCTTATTGATATAGTTTGCCTTTTTTAAACCTGGAATTTCTGTAAGTTTTTTATATAGATTACCATGATCTCTCCAAATATCATCAAAAATAGCAGTTTATATTCCTTAAAATATGGTTCTTAGTGAGTCCTTTGGTTTTTAGTGATTTTTTTCCATTATACATATTTTTAGAGAAGGATATCAGAATGCATTTATGTAATCATATTTACCCTAAGATATACATTCAGTAAGATTGCATTTTCTATATGCTAATTAAAATTTTCTGATTCACCCATTAATCAATTGTACAATCACTTATAGTAAAAATCCGAGTTTTTATTTATTCATTCATTCATTTACTGAGCAACTACTGGCTGAAAAATCTCCTTCCAGATACTCTGAATACATTAGTAAACAAAGCAGATGGAGATTCTTGACTGCAGGAATATTTGCTTACATTCTAATAGGGGACAGACAACACATGTGTTTAGTAAGCATAAAAATGTTTCCCTAAGTCGGGTTCGGTGGCTCAGCCTGTAATCCCGCGCCTTTAGGAGGCTGAGGTGAGTGGATTGCCTGAGCCTGCGGGTTCGAGACCCGCCTGGGCAGCGAGACCTCATCTCCACAATAAATCAAAAAAATCAGCCGGGCGTGGTAGCGCATGCCTGTTATTCCGGCTACTTGGAAGGCTGAGGAGGAAGGATTGCTAGAGCCCAGCAGGTCGAGGTTGCGGTGGCCGGGCCACTGCACTCCAGTCTGGGCGACAGAGTGAGACTCCAACTCAAAAAATAAATAAATAAATAAATGTTTCCCTAGAGATTCCTCTGCCCTGGTCCCCAGGACTTATGAATATGTTACTTTACATATGAAAAGACTTCTGTCATATGTCCACTTGGCCAACATTTTTACCTCCTTCATTTCTTTTTCACAAATATTGCCTTCTTGATGAAGCCCACATCTGCCCATTTGTCCACAGAATTTAGGTTGTGAACCTTAAAACAGTAAGATTATCCAGATATATCCGGTGGTGCCAATATAATTATATGATTCATTAAAATCAGAGAACTGTCTCTGACTGGAAATGCTTTAAGGGAGGTGAGACAGGGGGGGAAATTAGAGATGTTATATCCCTGAGAAGAATTTGATGAGCAATTGCTGGCGGTGAGTTGGAGGCATCCACATTTATGAACTGGAGAAAGAACTCAGTAGATAAGGATTGACACCTGCTGAAAGCCAGTAAAGACAATGAGACCTCCATAAGCAACTGGATTCTGCCAACACTGAATGAGCTTGGAAGTCTACTCTTTACTAAACCATCGTTACATCTATGCAATTTGTCTTGCCATTGAAGGAAACCTAATACAAAATGCAAAATAAATAAGTAGATTAATAACATTAGAAGGCATTAAATGCTCTGAAAAGAAAAGTAAAATTAATGCAAGGTCAGAGAGATCAGAAATGCCTGTATGAGAAGAATGGGCAGATGACGGATTGAATAGGGTGGCCAGATTGGGCCTCATCAAGAAAGTAATGTTTGAGAAAAAGACATGAAGGAGATTAAAATGTTAGCCCAATGGACACACAACAGAAGTCTTTCCAGGTAGAGCAAACTGCTTAGAGGAAAGACCTCAAAGCAAATCTGGCAGCTCTGAGGAGCAGTGAGGGGCCTCGTGTACTTGGAGTGGAGTCAGTCGTGTGGGACAGGGCAGGTGGGACAAAGGCAGAAAGGTGGAGGGATGCAGGTTATGTACGATTTTAGCCCTTGGAGGCTCACGATGAGTGAAATAAGAAACCAATGAGACAGCTGGGCTCGGTGGCTCAGCCTGTAATCCCGCGCCTTTGGGAGGCTGAGGTGAATGGATTGCCTGAGCCCGCGGGTTCGAGACCCGCCTGGGCAGGGAGACCTCATCTCTACAATAAATCAAAAAATCAGCCGGGCGTGGTAGCGCGCCTGTAATTCCGGCTACTTGGAAGGCTGAGACGGAAGGATCGCGGAGCCCAGCAGGTCGAGGCTGCGGTGGCCGGGAGCGGCCACTGCACTCCAGTCTGGGCGACAGAGTGAGACTCTGAATGAGCTTGGAAGTCTACTCTTTACTAAACCATCGTTACATCTATGCAATTTGCAACAAACATCTATGCAACTCAAACAAACAAACAAAACAAAACAAACAAACAACAAAAACAAACAAACAAAACAAAACAAAACAACAACAACCAAAAAAAACCAATGAGAGCTTCTGAGTACAAAAATAATGTTGGTCTGATTTGAAAGCTTCAAGGACCAGTGTAGCTGCTGCACTGAAAATAGCTTGTTATAGGAAGAAGCCAAGAGATCTGCTCTGAGGTTACTTCTCTGATGCACATTGGAGATAATGAGGGCTTAAACAGAGGTAGTAACGATGGAGGTGATGAGAAAGGATCCTGCTCTAGAAATTTTTTTTTAATTTACATATAAAATTTAAGAGATTCTTTTTCCAGGAATGTGTCTAGACAGCTTCACTTAATTATCATAACACATCACATTATTATCAAAGCACTCATCACACTGGTGGGAAACTACCTGTTCATTCTTTCTCTCCTTCTAGACTGCAAATTGGACTCTAAGAAAAGCAACTGTATATTTTCAGGTGAGCCTAATAAAAAGCTACATGCTGTCATCTCTCTTGCTAATCTGTACTGGAGGTACAGTTCAATCTTTTAAGAAGAATTATCTTTTATGACACAACAGAGTTCCTCCGGGCCACTTCCTTCAGAAGCTGTATTACTTCAAACAACTTATCTGATATGTAGAGGTGAAAAGTAAGTTCATATTAGTTTGATTTTTTTTTTGGTGAAAAGAAACATCAGGAATATAGTATAGTCATCAGCAAAAAAATAGGCCATAAGGGATATTGTTTCTTGGATTTTAATGCATTTTTCTGCCTTCTTGGAAAAAAAGAGTTTAGAACAGTCCAATTGCTTTTTTTAATGAGCAATGTTCCCGTGTTTACATATCATGGTGGATCATGATGGGGTAAGGTGTAAAAAACTTACAAAGTCGGTGAACAATTAATATCAGCTCAATAATAGGCACCATAGTCATTATAGGCTATGATCTTCCTTTTGTTTAACAAACTTTTTTTTTTCATCCCGAATTCTAACAGTAACAAAATCCAACTAACATTTGCTGTCGTCAGCCAGGAAGCTTGTCAGGATGTGAGCAAGGGCCATTTTGCATTCTAATCCCTAGTTAGAAGACATACCTATAAATTAACTTCTGGCAATAATAGCTTTAACCATTTAGCACCAAGAGAAGTATAATTAACTTGAAGTGAGTCTTTGTTTTTTCACAGATCACTTAGGAGGATGATAAAAAATGGTAGGGGGATATAGAAGTGAAGTACTTTCTAGGCTTTGAAAATTTTTACAAACAAGAATGCCAAAGGTCACTTAAAGAAACAAAGAGGTCATTTAATCCTTTCCTTTCATTTTTGTTGTACTAATTTGATACTGGCATTTACCAGTTTTCCTTTTGTTTTTATATACTGGAGTTCGCTTCATCATTCTTCTTAACATTTATATTTTTGACAAACTTGTAAGAAGTGATTTCAGACAACAAACGACATACCAACTGTAATCATTTACATAAAAGATATATTTGACATATATTTATATTTTTGAACATGTGAATGAATAGTATGCATGGATAAAGAGTATACCATTTCAAGGAGCTAAAAAACTTTCAAAAGCTTATTATTTTAAAATAATTGCAAAGTGTCTTCACTCCTATTTTTTGTATCTATGTAAATCAATCTATTACTTTTACCATAAGTTTTCTCTAAAGTAAACTTGGTAGTATTTTATGCTGAACACACTTGGTCGAATATTAAATTTATGTTTTTTTCTCACTGAATCAACCAGGATTTCTACAATGCTATTTATCGAGTCACTATAAATAAAACATGTTTAAGACACAGGCCTTGCCTTTGATGCTCTCAAATATGTTTCTAATTTAACTTTATTCTGTTGAATAGGCATTCAATTCTGGGTGAAATTCACATCTTCTGAGGCTTGACAGTTCACTGTTATGTATTTGGCATACCACCAACATGGTGAAAGGTTTCTTCAGGCATGGAGGGAATCAATCTGTTTCCTATAGACAGAGGTACATCACAGTTTACAAGGGAGGAAAAGCAAATTTCTTCTGGGAATGGAAGTAATCAGAAAAGAAAGATTTGTAGACTTCATAGAATCCCTACTAATTATAACATGAATACCATTAATGCTCTTCCTTGCCCAGGGTGAAAAGTTGATGGCTAAACAATGGTAAAAAAAAAAAATCTCCCAGGGCTTTAAAGTACAATAGAAAATATAATGCCATTGGGAAAAAGAAAACCAAGAAATGTATGAAAATGGCCTTCAGTGATTGGACTGGAGGATTTCAGAATGTTTTGGGATTCTGGACAAAATAATCATAAACAGAAATAAAGATATTTATTTCCATGTTCAGGTAAGGAAATTATGGTTAAATCCTACAATTTCTAAAATGATTAAGTACAAGTTTACCCAAACTTTTGCTCTCAGTCTACATTTTGCTACATATCAGGAATCATAACAGTTGGTCTTGGGAAACAAATAAATGACAATTATAAACTAAAAAACCCATATAGGCCTAGAAGATAGAAAAATAAAGAATGTGGACATGGAAAATATTAACTGGCAGTAGGCTCTTGAAGAAGCAGATAAGGAAATGCCAACAGTAACCTAGATACAAAGTAGGAAAATCACAGCCATTTGATCTGTCAAATTCGCAAATTCTGCTTCTCAATGTATATTTAAGGATAGTTCATCAGGCATAGGTTCTTGTCTTGGAACCTGAGCTCCTACCATATTAGGACATTTGATAAAAGCTCCAAAGCCTGGAATGTTTTCTATGGAGTGCTATGCACCAAGTACACTTGCCTATATTCCCTACTGCTCACATTGACACTGAAAAGTAGGTGTTGTGATTAGGAGAATTTTCATCTTACAGATGGAGAAACTGAAACTCACAGCTAAGTGAGGAAGTTTGCCTGAAGTCTCACAGTGAGTAACTCAATGCAATCTAGCACGCATTTTGTTTTCTGCAAGGAAGAAGAGTATAACCATCAGAGCACGCAGAACTGTCTTTGGTTTGCCTGATATAGGATGTCTATCAGTCTTCATGAGAAAGGGAAAGGATGAATAATGAGAGGAAAAATAAAATAAAATAAAATAAAAAATCCATGAGATAAGATGCTTTAAAGACAGATGATTATTTAGAAAAAAGTAGAAATAGAAATATTTCAAGTTGCAAGCATACGCTTGAAATGTTGTCGATTAGAGATAATGTATAAATTATGTTGGAAAATAAAAATTATTTTGACAGTAGATTTGCTGAGGGAGAGACAAGCTGGAATGAAAGAAGTGCTCCAGGCTGTCTCCAACATCAGACTCGTTCATTTCCCGGGGAAAGAGGCCTTGAGGTTTCCAGATGCGCTTGGATGTACACACGCAAACCACATGCTGCCTGTGCAATTTCAAGGCGAGATTCTGGGAAAAGGCCCTTTGGGTTTAACAGTTTTGCATTCCTCCTTAATCAGAAGTCAAAAATTTTAATCCATGTTCTCATTGAAAGCTGAATATATTAAACATAAAGGAAATTGGTGTATCTCAGAGATGTACTAATGTGCTTTTGAAACCTATCAACATCTCATCAAAATTTCATTTGATTTTCTTCAGAACCATGTTTCCTTTAGTCCAGAAAATTGTATAGTGTCAAACTCGTTTAATTGCACATGAATTAAATAATTCCATCAAGTTGATTAAATACTTGAGTCATTTTTCAGCATTTCAAGCCGATATTCAGCCTAGACTATCAATATTAAACCTCTATCAAATGACAGAAGTTTATACCTGACTGCAACATATTTGACTGGAAATAAACATTAGACATCAAGAAAAGCATATTCTTAAGATACTGGTGCATGTATTTGGTTAATTTCTGAGTTGAAGAGCATGCCCTTAAATAAAATTAAGCTCAGAAAATTATTACTAAGTTCCTACTAAGTGTCATACATTGCATTAGGTATTTGAGTTTCTAAAGATAGAAAAGACGTCATCTTTGATGTTAAGGGGAAGAGCAGGGAGAAGATAGAAGTAACATGAAAAACAGAAATGAAAAAGTAACTAAAGTCATTGCCTATGTCTACAATGATCCTATGAGGGCAAAATTTCAAAATTATTTCTGCAAAATAATTGGAGAGAATCAAACAAACTAATTTGCTGACTAAAATGTCTGGAACAGATACAAGGTAAACATGCAACATAAGGATTGGGCTGCTCTCTTTTTGGTCTATTCATTACAAGTGATCATCTTTTTTTCAGGTTGAGAAAGTGAAAATGCTATCAGCATATTGGGATTGGACTAAACACAAAGTGGCATGATCTATATGCAAAAAACTCAAGTTGCAAAAAGACATTAAGAAAACAAGGAAATAGAGTGGGTTAGTGAATCGATTGTGGAAACAGCAAGGTTAGAGATGTATTTGAGATCAAAGAACAGTCATCAATAAAGTTAACACTATGAGAACACATTGCCTATGTCCCAGACGCTTTTAAGTTTCAAGGATAGAAGAGGAATAGATCAAGGCTTTCTATGAAGTAAAAGTGTATTCAGAAGATTGCATTTATAAAAAGACACATAGCATTTCTTAAGGACCAAAAGAATGAAAGAGATAAAATACCATGCAGAAATTAAGAGAAGTTTGAAATCCTAGTAGAATACAGTAGTATGGAAGGACTTTGCTGTGGAATGAGTTATAGCCCTATGGTGCTATCGAACTATTTATCCTGAATCAAACTTCATCTCCATGATATCCATAAACATTGTAGTCAAGACCACTGCCTAGAAACAAATAGCACCTTGTTATAACTCAAGATCTATCCTTACAAGTTGTATGGTATTGGCCTAATAACTCAATCTTTCTAAGACTAAGTATCTTATCACAGTATAAGGATAATAAATGACCACTTCATCAGCTAGTTATGAGAACAAAATTGCATAACTTATAAAATATAGCTAATATATACCAAAGTATTAGTAGCTAAATGTTAGCGACTAACGGAAAGAATAAAACCCTTTGCTAAGCTACAAGTCAGTGTCTTGATATATAACTACATACACAACTACACAAGAAAATGGAAATAGCTAAGAACAGATTAAACACTTGCTGATTCATTAATTCAGGTGAAAACTGAAAATTAATGCTGACTTGCTAGAGCTTTACAAAAATTCTAATGTTAATTTTACATGTGGATATAAAACCTGATGATGTTGAGATTTTCAAAATTGCTTTTTTGATTCATATTTTATTGTGTACATCACTACTATGTTAAATATTTGACAATTATTAAGATTTATGATATGCTGTCCTGATGTAAACTCATACCATGTCACCAAGAACCAAACAAAAATGTAGATGCAACAAAGAAGATATGTAAAACAAAAAAAAGATAAAAGCAAGTCAAAAGAATAATACTTAAAATTAATATAACCATCCTTTTACTAACCTTGTAAAGATTTGAATTTAATTCTATTGCAAAGTCAAATAATAAGGGGAGGATTTATTTCTGTTCAAAGAATATTTGGTTAAAATGTAAATGGTTTGTATATATTTACATATATAGAAGGTGCCAAAAATGTATATACATTTTAAAAAAGAAAAAAACTGTATTAATATTGTAATACTCAATATATACTACTAATAAAAGATGAATACAAGGCTTATTTGACTTCTACAATTACAAGAGATGCTCAAAGTGATTACCATCAGTGTCCAGACACTTCTGTTTATGGCAAACTACCGCAGGACTTGCTGCGCGAGGCCTGCCGGATATTCCCTTGTGCACATCACACACAGTGTCTTGTCTCTCAAACTTATCACTAATGGATGAAATTATTAGGGGTGTTGGACTCTCTGTTGCATACTCACACCTCCATTGTCCTTGTACTTTCACAACATTCTCAAATTTCAAATACAACTTCAAAATGGTCTTGTGCTCCTTCAACTGTTTATCTGTCGTTTTCTTTGACGGGCTGCCTGTTGCGTGGTGATGCTAGCATTCCTTTGACTAATGCCGTCTTTTGAATGAATGTCACACTACGCATTGCTATCATAATTCAATTCAACTTCGTAAAGTAATACATAGATAACATCTCTTAAAATGTGTATACCTTTTTTGGTACCCCCAGTACATTTAAGTATTTTCCATCACGTTGACTTGCTTAGTTTATTCATTTCCTTTAATACTAATAAACTAATGTCACCATTCTGACATGATGAGGCCTATATTAGAAAGTTTTGAATGAATAAACTCAACTAGATCCAAATGTGGAGTAATTTCCATACCAATAACGCCTTTAGACAAAATGTGACTTTGGTTGTTAATATATAAAGAAACAAACTAATTACTAGAGTTATCTGAGTGGCAAACTCAAAGACCGATCTTTGCCTCACCATCACAGATAGTTAACACCTCATATGTTTTATAGTTCAACCAATTTTAGTTACTATACCTTGTTTAAATTAAGCTTAATATACATACTTTACACAATTTGGATGTCTACATCTGTACAGTAATTCCACCCCCACAACCTACAGTTTCATTTGAGATACCCATGATACAATACCTTAAAATATTTAGAGAGAGAAAGACAGAGAGACAGTACATATTTATATATCTATCTTTATGGTATATTGTTATAATTGTTCTGTTTTATTATTAGCTATTACTAACCTTTATTATAATGATGTATTATAGAAAAAAACCCATAATATACATAATATACCATCTATAATTTCATGCATCCATCGGAGGTCTTAGAATGTGTCCCGTATGCATAAGGTGGTACTACAGCATATATTTTCATCATCAACATAGTAGAGTAGATTAAAATATTTTATTTTTGAGGGTTTATTTTAGATTTTGTAACCTTCCTCTTTTATGTGTGATAGTATAGATTTTTGTTCTAATCCCAGAAAGACTCTTATTTTATTGCAGAAGTGTTAATCCAGCTAACCCATACTAATCTGTGTAAACCTTAATAGAACACACTCAAAGCATAAAACAAAATACCATAGACTAGGTTGTTTATAAATGGTAGAGATTTATTTCTCACACTTCTGCAGTCTGGAAGTTTGAGATCAAGGTGCCAGTTTGTTTTCCGATGAGGGCTCTCTTTCAAGTTTGCAGACTTACATCTTCTTGCTGCATCCTCACATGGCCTAAGTGTTAAAGGAATTCTCCAGGGCCTCTTTTATGAGTATTAAACCCAATCATGAGGACTCTGTCTTTATGACCTAATCACCTCTCAAAGGTTCAAACTCTAAATACCAGTACATTAAAGTTTAGAATTTCAATATACACACTTGGAGTGACGCACAAATATTCAGATCATACCATTCCATCCTTGGCCTCTCCAAATTCATGTATTTCTCATGTACAAAACACACTAATTCCATCTCAATAGCCCCCAAAGTCTTCACTTATTCCAACACCAACTCAAAAATCTGAAGTTCAGAGTCTCATCTAAATATCATCTCAACTATATATGGGTGAGACTAAAGGTAAGTATCATCCTGAGGCAACTTTCTCTCTAACTGTGTATGTGTGAAATCAAACATGTTATGTGATTCCATAATACAGACATTCCTCTTTAAAAGAAAAAAAAAAAGAAAGAAGAAGAAAGATGAAAGACGTTAGAGGTCCTGAACAAATCCAAAATCTTAACTTTCAAGAGTAAGCTTCTTCAACTTGATAACCAGCCTCCAAGACATATTGAAGTGGGCAGGACCCCCTTAAAACACTTGGTGGTCCTATTCCTGTGACTTTGCTGGACATGGCCCATTTTGAAGCTCTCATGGGTTGCATTTGGGTATATATAGCTCTTCTAGGCAGAATTATATGCAAGTGGTTCTACTGGTCTGGGGTAACAGTGGCAGCCACACCCTCATGACTTTACTAGGCATTTCTCTGAAATGGCCCCGTTGTTGAGGTGGCCATCTGATTAAGGCTCCAAGTGGCTTCACCTTTTGCACCTAAGTAGAGGTAGCCATACTCCCACAGCTTATGCACAATGTGTGCCAGTGTAGATGACACCATGGGAGGCTCACCACCTATGCCCTCTAGAGAGGTAGCATTTACATCCTGTGCCCCATCTGGGCCCACTGGAGCAACACTTGGGGTTGTCAAAAAACACTTTACCAGAATGACTGGCAAAGCAATGAATTCATCCTGCTACCCCCACCCCCATTCTCAGACTGTGGGTTTATAATGAAAGGGGCATAATCTCTGAAATGCTCTTGCCCTTAGGGTCATTCTTTAATTGTCTTGATGAATATCGCCTGGCTTCTGTTGAGATGGCAAATCTATACTAATCTTATCAAATGGTCACTTAAGTGCACACTTGTTCTCCATCAAATGCGCTTTCTCATTCCTTTTAATAAGGATAAGCTGAGAATTTTCCAAAATTTTAAGTTCTGCTTCCTTTTTGTTTAAAAATTCCAACTTTGAATCATTTCTCTTTTTTTTCACATTTTACTAAGAGCACTAGGAGAAGCCAATGTGTTAATGAACACTTTGCTTAGAAGTTTCTTCAGTCAAATAATCGATTTCATCATTCAAAAATTCTACTTTCCACAAGACACTAGGAGCCAAACACAATTCAGCCAAGTAACTTGTCACTTGGTGACAGGGAAGATCTTGTTTCCAATAACGTGTTTGGCATTTCCATCTGAGACATCATCAAAATGGCCTTTACTATTCATATTTCTACCAACTTTCTGTATAGGATTACTCAGATGTTCTCTGAGTGGATGGAGGCTTTCTCTTTGGCTCTCCTCTTTTCTTTCTGAACCCTCACTAGTATCAAACTTTATGGTCCTTTTACACCAGTGAAGGCTTTTTCTAGCATGCACCTCAGAACTCTCTACCCATTTCTGAAGGTACTTCCACACTTTTAGGTTACAATATCACCCCACTCCTATTTCCAATCTTCTGCTTTAGTTCATTTGGGTTGTTATAAACAATAGTGTAGACTGGCTTACAAACAGCAACAGAAATTTCCTTCCTTTTTTTTCTTTTTCTTTTATTTTAAAGACAGGGAATACAATTCAGGATTAGGTAGATAAGTGGTCATTATACAGGTAAAGTTAGGGCCTCTCTTAACTCCCCACTTCACTTGGTTTGAGATCAGGTACCCACGTTGATGTTATGTGTCCCCCCCTTCCCTCACCAGCAGCGTCCTGCTACTGCCAAACTCTTTCTTATAGTGTTATGATAATTTTTCAGGGTTCACTTATATGTGAGAATATGTGATGCACAGTTGTTTTTTTTTCTGTGATAGATGATTGAGTATGATAGACTCTAAATCCATCCAAGTTGCTGCAAAATCCATAATTTTCTCCTTCTTTATGGCTGCATAATATTCCATGAGGTATATGTACCACTTTTTTTTTTTTTAACTCAGTCCACTTTTGATGGGCAGCGAGGTTTGTTTTTCTGGAAGTTAAGTTCAAGATCAAAGTGGTGAAGATTTGATGACTGGTGAGGGTTCACTTTCTGACTCATAGATATAACTTCTTGCTGTGTCCTCACATCATGGAAGAAACAAAAAAATTACCCTGAATTTGTTTGTCTTCTTTTATAAGGGTACTAATCCTATTCTTGAGGGATCTAGCCTCATGACATAATCTCTTTACAAAGGCACCCTACCTCTTACATGAGCACAATGAATATTAGGATTTCAACTTATGTATTTTGAGGGGAAACCCATATAAATCATGGCACATAATTTTAACGAGAAAAACATGCTCAGACTACACTTATTACCATCTTATTGCAGTTTACTTTCTACTCATCATTCCAAGCATTATACCTAACTGGTATGAGAAGAATAGAACCTAGGTCTGAGAAAGCAAGAAGAACATTAGGTCAGAAATGCTGTCAAGAAAGTCAGCTCAATTTGAAGGGTTTATTTATTCAACAAAACTTATGAAATACAACTTATTCTAAGCACTGTATGGGTTCTGATGATAAAAAGTTGAATGACACTCAGTTCTTGCCCTAAGAGGAGACTGTAGATGAGAAAAGGATTAAAGAGATTGAATAGAGATTAAATTAAAGGGGCATTCAGGCACATAACTAATTTCAATTTGTTTTTAAGAAGTACAACTTTAAGCAAGTCTTTTACTTCACACAGGTATATCAGTCATCCATCTGCCAGTGATTGAATTAGATTTTATGTTGATACTTATATGTCACAGGAGAATATTGGCAAAGGGATTGGCAAAGGGATATTATGAAGGAAATAGGATTACAGGTTGAAGTGATATTAAATGCAGAGGCACAAGGACATAATCACAGCACCCACCACATTACTAATATTGCTCATTTGAGAGAAGAATTTATCAAAAGACAGATTTCTTCTGGTTCTATTGGATATTTAGCTATCATAATACCAAATGTTATTTATTGTAGGCTTATTGACCCATAAGAAGTTCTGGGCCTTGACCCAAATAAAGAAAGATGGTCAAAATTCTTAAACATGCTTCAAGTAATCAAGAAGACTGTATTAAATATTTATTGGAAGTAGCCATCTTAAAAAAAATGCACCAAGAACACAGCAATGAACTTGATCCATTGAATTTGGTACTCATTTTTGTCACCAACAGTCATTGCGTTCCCTTACACATTCCTTATGCAAGTTTGCTGCTTATAGCATTAGCCAAATTTGTTTAGTTAGATAATTTGTGTTGAAATCATGTAAAGAAAATATACCATACCTTTGGCTATATACAATATGTTATTATTATTGCTATATTATTTAACAAAATATATTGCACATTCATTTTTAAATTGGTCATTGTAGAATTGGTTTGATAATACAATTTGGGATAAGAAATATTTATCCAAGAGAACACTCTTCCTTGGGGACAATTTCCCCCGAGACTGAAATATCTTCAAGGGAATTCATGATATACAAAAATATAAAGAAAGTTAGTCAAATAAATTATGAAAAGATAATAAGATATAAGCCTGATAGTGTGACTAAAAGCTAATAATTAAAAATGGTCCAAGTAATTAAAAAGAAGGTGGACTCTAATTATAAAGATTACTGGGTAAGTTATACAAATGTGGGGTCTGGATGGAAGGAAGATAAATAAAATGGGTACCAGATATATTATCAGATAATCCAGA
This sequence comes from Carlito syrichta, assembly GCF_000164805.1. Classification (NCBI taxonomy): domain Eukaryota; kingdom Metazoa; phylum Chordata; class Mammalia; order Primates; family Tarsiidae; genus Carlito; species Carlito syrichta. Next base: position 451,871 of record NW_007258429.1, read on the forward strand.
AAGTGCTTATATACATGCATACACACATACATACCAATATATAGAAGCTTAATATTTATAGCCAATTAAAAAATACTTTCAGAATAGAATGAAAAAAAGTCATTCAAACAATTCAATTGATAATTGACAAGACATCAACTCACATGACTTTTCAGAAATAATTCTGACATAGTAATATGTCCCTGTAGCAAGATAAAGATGAATGATAAGAAATTCAAATGTGGAAGGAATAAAACAGACTAGGTCTAAGATAGTCCCTGGTATTCTATTTTAAACATACCAGTATATGTTATGATTCCAAGAAATTATATATTTGGAAAAAATTTATATACCAAATTAGCACAAAAGACATTTTAATTAAACCGGAGATAGTAAAAGCAAAAAGAAAGAGAAGAGGGGAGAGGAGAGGAGGGTGTGGGGTAGAGAAGGGCAGGGAAAGGGAGGAGAGGAGTTATCTAAATATACGCTGAAATTTTTTTCTTGATACTATAGAACACAGACACTACAATTTGGAACTGATGAAAATGGACACATTTGATCAGTTGGGCTTGATTGAATGCAAGGTTCTGAACGCTGTATGATTCCTTTTCTCACTCTAGTTTTTTTCTCATGAAGTCATAGGTGCACAGACATTGACAGGTAAAAAAAAAAAAAAAACCCTTGCTTAATACCAGGCACTCATTTATACAAGGAATCTCATTTTCTTTAGACATAAAAGCAATGTCTAAAAGGAGGAGAGAGCGAGAGAGAAAAGAAAGAGTGCAAGTTATTTTTGTTTAAAAAGCATCATAGAGCAAACTATTTATTCTCTCATAAAAAGAAAATATGATACAAATGATACATCCTTTCAAAGGACCATTTTGATCCTTGTTGTTTTACATTCATTCATATGCAAGGAAAACATGTCTATTTCAAGAATAAAACCTAACTGAGAAATGTAGTAGAGCAAACAGACTGCAGAGCTGAGAATAATATTTGAAGAGCACTTCTGTTCTTCCCAGAGAGCAGAACACACATATTATATCAAAATATTACATTTCACCTGGTCATTCAATAACCCCTAACACAATCTGAGCACCTGTTTCTGGGTCAGTTTGATGCACTATATCTGAAGGATTTCATTCTGGGGTCTCTACTTATGTCTATCGGTAATACTTATGTTCTCAAATTGTGTTATTCAAAGGGAGTGAGGAACTAAAAGCTTATTTTATGATGTACTTTAAATGAGATAAGCTAATGAGCCAGAAAAAAATAATACAAATCAAATCAGATTGCAAACTGTGGGGGAGAATCCTGCCTACTCTGGTTGGCTTGATGGACAGGCAAATAAAACAAACAACTTTGAACACTATGATTCATGTTTTCAGAAAATGATGGACAGTAACACATTTCATTAACTTCTCTCCCTCAATATATGGCCAAGCTGAAAAATCATCATCATCATCATCCACATCATCACAAGCACAACTGTACTGCAAATGCTTCTAGTCTTTCTTTTTTAGGACAAAAAAAGGTACAATCATATCATTTTGGTATTTAGAAAAATATTTATTTTATATAATGATGCATAGAACTGTATGTATCCCCAATATATCACTGAACTACTGGTGGACACCAAATACTCCTTAATTAATGTCTGAGAGGAAATACAATCAAATTTAAAAGAAATCTCTCTCATAAGGGCTAAAAATATTTATTTCTTGTTAAATATAATTTTCAATTCTATGTATTAATATAATTAGACAGCCCTTGCATTGCAAAAAACAGATTATATTTCCCAAATGTCTTTATTTTTCAAAAATACATGACTGTACATTTTGTTTGGCTTGGTTTGGTTTGTTGTGGTGGTAGATCATCTGCTTTATTGTTCACTTTTAAATTCATTTTTCCAAATTAAAAAGAAATCATATGCCTGACAATTTTGAAGGTGTGGTGACTATAATAAAGTATTATACAAAGTTAGCAGTATTCTTTAATTTAGTGTTACTCAACAAAATATTCACCTCTTTATAAAATGTAGAAGTTGCTCTCCAAGTGCTATGACATAGACATTTACCCTCTCTCTTTTGTTTACTAAATTTCTAGGCCAGTATTTCCTGATTTTTATCTCTAAATTCATGTCTTCTGCTTCTTTTCTTGGCAAAGCATTCTCAGTAGTTTGTTATAGCAATACATTAAGTATTGAGGTTATTTGAAAGCAAAATCTCTTTAGAGTTTTCTTTAGATTTTGGTTAGCAAGGCCAACATGACAGACCTTTCTTGCTTCTAGTTTCCAGGTTGACTAAAGTAAAGTGAGTTAACCAAACACATTTTCCAAACAATGACAGCACTTTTGGGACATTCCTGAAATTCATTTTAAGGACTCCTGAAAAGCAATGCTCAAGTGAAAAAGTAAAGGCTATTAGCAGGTATGGTAAATTAAAGGCGTGCTAACATTGAGTAGTTTTGTTTCCATCATTCAAACATTAAGTCTGAAGTTCTATAATTTCCATGAGATACATATTTTCCATCCCTCTATCTCTATTCCTTTCATATTCTTCGATATTTTTTGAGCTAGTGACAATATAAAGTTTAAAAAAGCACACATTTGGCTAAAATTTTGCATGACAAATATTCTATCAACATGAGAGCCACAATGCATGTCTCTTCTGTGTCAGCTTACTTACAAGGACTAAGTACAGAATTGACATTTGGAACTAAAACTAGAAAGCGATATTAGACAAATGCATACATTTTAGATAGGCAATAGATAGATAGATAGATAGAGACAGAGAGATGAGAGAGGTAGATGACATATGATAGAGATCGACCAATATAGATAATAGATATATAATAGACAGAAAGACATTCAGATAAATAGATTTACTCTACTTCATTTCAGGTGATTATTGTGTCTTCTCTTTCTCACCCATAACTAGCCAGCTGGTCTCTTTTTTATGTATATGGAGGGTATTTTTACACGTAGGCAAATTCTTTTTTCTCTGTGAGCATGAATTTTTAGTTCATCTAAGGAGTGAGATTGCTGGATAGTAAGATTATACTTATAAACTGCCAAGCTGTTTTCTAAAATGTCTGCACCATTCTCCATCCCTACAATTGTGTGACTTTTATCTGTAAAAAGCAGTAGGTATTAGGATCAAACAAACAAATATTTTCCTAAAATACATTTTAAACATAAATGGCTTGACAAAACAAGCTCTGTTTTTCTTATTTTGCAATGTTTGGCAAATACTGAAATAAGTTTTCTGAACTTCTTTTTTAAATTAAATTTTATTTTATTTTATTATAGAGATGTGGGGTACAAGTAAGGATTAACAACACAAGCAGACTGCATGCGGGTGAAGTTTGGGCTTCCAACTGGCCCTCACTCCCCCTGGTATAGGACCTGGTACCCTTTGTGCTGTTACATGCCCCAACCCGAGCAGTCATAAGCAAATTCTTTTGCAGTGTTTAGACATATAGATTTTTGTTTTCTCTACTTTTTTATTCTAATTACTCCCATATACATATTTATTTATGTTTGTGTAATAAATTATATTTCCATCAATAGTATCACATGCTAAACTTAAAATTAATCATTCCTATTGACCAGAAAAACTAGAAAAAAAGTCAAAAGCATTTGCAAGATGTTTTGAATTCCTAAAGAATTAATATCTGTGAGTGAACTTTCTCCCTCCTCCTTACTGAGTTAACTGCACCTAATACTTATTAATAATAATAGACACTTTTTTTTTTTTTTGAGTTGGAGTCTCACTCCATGGCCCAGACTGGAGTGCAGTGGCCGCTCCCGGCCCCCGCAGCCTCGACCTGCCGGCCTCCGGCGATCCTCCCGCCTCAGCCTTCCGACTAGC